>NC_073691.1:117704225-117729225 GCF_029784155.1 Uranotaenia lowii | reverse complement strand
TCATGAATTGTAAATGGAAAAAAATTACCTCGAACAGAAATTGAACTCTAGTCTTCTGATCAGTGCTGCAAAATTTCTGAAAGCACGAATGATATTGACTGTGAATTTTTATCAGTGTAAAAAGCTTGAACTGAAATGAACGGAATAGAAAAGTCGACAAATATAAAAGCTTCTGATCGGCTCGGTCATCTTCGTGCTTACGGCAAGCTTTGCGAGTATGTCTATCAGTCAGTAGAAAGCTCATTCGTAAACCCGAACTAACTTGTTTCACTCGACTGCTACGAAAGCGTCTTTCGCTTAGGCGTTTCTGTCACTCACTGCATTCGATCAGTGAATGCAGCTTTAGCATTCAATCAGTGTCAGCTAAAGTTGCTGATAATTTCAGTAGGCATTTGTTTTTTCGCCATTTTCAAAAATTGTGAAATGGGATTCGAAAAGAAAACACGATTTGAAATTAGCTAAGACTATACGATTGTTCAGAAGAGAGATGTATATAAATTTCTTGATGACGACATGGCGGATATCTGACAAATATAACGAAAATTTTACAATTGTGGTCAAAATAAGACAAAATTATGACAAAATGAAATAAATATGGTGAAAACATGACAAAATTATGACAATATATAGTATGACCAAAAACCTACCAAAATCAACAATTGGACAATAATAAAATGACAGCAATCTAACAAATATGACAAAATTATGGCCTAAATATGACAAATCAAAATGAATAAAAACATGACAAAAATCTGACAGATGAGATAAAAATTTTACAAATGTGATAAAAATATGACAAAAAATATGGAAATATTACAAAAATATAGCAAAATTTTGACAGTACAATAACAAAACATGACAAAAAAAATTACAAAATTATGACAAAAAACTGACAAATATGACAAAAATATTGCAAAATTAAAACAATTTATCAATAAATTAACAAAAATTCGATAAACCTTAGAAAAAATTAGGACAAATGTGTTAAAAATAAACCAAAACTATGATATAAATTTGAAAAATATGACAAAACTATTACAAAAAAATTAACAATAAAATGAAAAAAAAAACATGGCAAACATGACAAATTTGGTAAAAAAATGACAACAATTTGGTTACCACTTTGTCATAATTTTACACAGTTTGACGACATTTTTGTCCCTTCGATTAAATTTTTTAAATATTTTAATCATAAATTGGTCATATTTGTCCTATTTGTATCATAAATTTGTTTTATTTTTATCACAATTTTATGTCATGATATTGTCATTTTATTGTTATATATTCGTCATATTTTTACCACGCTTGTCTTATTTTTGATTTTTTTTTTTTGCCAATATTTCGTCATATTTTTGTAATAGTTGTCACATTTTTGTCAGTTGTTATAATTTTGCGAAATTTTGAATTTTTTGTAAAAAAATTGTCATAATTTTATCACATTTGTAACATTTTCGACAGAGTTGCGTTTTTTTATTACATTGTAAAATTTAAGTCATAATTGTCAGATTTGTGCAATTTTTTATTCTTGTCACACGCTGTATTTAACCCCGAAACCAAATGTTTGCTTTATCATTTCCGCCACCACCGCTGCTACCGCCAGCCACCGCCCTACAGCCACCACCACCGCCACAACCACCCCCACCAGCATCGCCACCAACGTTGCAGTACATAAAAAAAAATATTCAAATAAAATTTAAAACAGTGGAAGTGATAAAATTGTGAATCGAAGTGCAATCAAATCATTGTAAATGAATTGTCGATTGAATATTGAAAAAATGAAAAAAAAAATTATGAAAATAAATGGAGAGGAGGTTTTGTGCCTACGGGAGAAGGAATTCAGGAAAGAATTACACTCCCGCGGGTTTTCCTCTATCTCATAAAAAAAAACAAAAAAAATTTTTGTCATAATTTTGTCATAATTTTGTCATACTTTCACCACATTTGTCATGTTTTGACATTTTATTGCCAAATTTTTTGTCATTTCTGTGTCATAATTTTATTACATTTTGTCGTAATTTTGTCACAGTTTTATCCCCCACATTCGTCCCACACGCTCCCTCGCCAGCGTTCTTCTCATCAAACCGAACACTTATTTCTCTACCATCCCACCTCTACAATAGAAATCTCAGCAGTTATTATTCAATTTCCGCAGTCTAGCGCATCGAAAAAGCTTTGTCACCATTCAACTAAACTTAATGATAATCGAATTGAGCTTTTTTCACTTTCAGCTATGTTTGCTTGAAACTGAAAATGAAGATTGGATAATCTCATGAACCTGCAAAGAGCCTGAATGTATACTCAGCACCGATGTTGCCGATTCGTGAATGAGTATGCAGAGTGCTTTCGGGATTGAGCTTTCTGTTCATTATCAGATGAATGCAGATGGAAATGAACTGAGCGCACACTGCAGTAAATTCAATTGAAAATTGAAAGCTGACACTGATTATTTGCAGCACTGCTTCTGATTACCTCTCCGACACCTTACCAATAGGCTAAATTGTCGGATGTAAACTAGTCAAGTTGTGGTTCTATAAATCAATTTTAATTCGCTGCTAGATTCTACGGCAGAAAGTGCTCATCGTGCCTCGATCAATGTTGCTCTATATGCCCCGAGTTAACAAATTTAAGTAAAAACGTGTTTTAAAATTGATAAAAGTGAAAAATCAAAAATTTTATGATGCTAAAAATTGAGAAACAATGTGTACATAATGTTGCAGTGCGTACATTACAGACCAAGGTGATTTTAAGATCTTTTTTCGTGATGCTCAAAAATTATAATATTTTCGTCACTTGAGAACCTAGATCATTTTTTTTAAATATCTCTGTAAAGATGATAAGGAGATTCCTGTTTTTGTGAAAAATTAATGCTATAGGAAGTACGAAACAAATCCCCATGAAAATTATTTAAGAAAATACGTACTTTTGTAGAAAAGAGTAGTGCTTATTATGCCCTGGGTGCTCGTTATGCCCTTATCCTCCCAACTGGTTTTAAAATTATGAAACATGCCACATTCCCCTTGACAGAAACAATATTCGAAAAATATTAAAAAAATTAACAATCTTACCCCGGATTACGGTACTCAAGATTTCAAAACTGTGCAGAAATTTATGGGAGGTATTCGACAAAAATTAATCAAAATAGCAGAAAAAGGTTTTTTTTCTATTATTTTTCCCTAATGTTAAATATATATATATATAAAAAGTAATTTCCGTTTGTTTGTTCGTTTGTATGTTTGTCTTCAATAGGCTCAGCTGCCTTAAGAGCTAGAGAGCTGAAATTTGGCATGGATGCTCATTAGGACCAGGAATGATGAAAAATGTTTTTAGATTTTCGGAAGACCCCTTTTGAAGGCGGTCGTCCATACAACAACGGTTTTATTCCCACGAACCAAAAGTCATGGCACCCGTTTTTTGAACCGAGTTTCGTTTCCGTTCGTTTCGTTGGCGGGATTATTTTCACCATCACCATTCACTATTAGAAACGACCATCCAGAGCTCACATGTACTGGATAGCAAATCAAAGCTTGCTGGGCATTTAAAATTTAAAAGTGAAAATTTTGGCGGGTGTTTTTTGTACCTTCTACTGTTCAAAGCACATGCTACCGGTACGAGATATTTGGATACAAATATAAGCCTACATTTCGATTGATAAATACAACTAGCCTGTCAGGAATATATTGACTAGAATAGTAGTGGCTTTTAAAGTGCTCTTTACAGACGCTGGGGGGGGGGGGGGGGGGTTTGAGGGTCAACCATTTTTATATTTTTGGAATTCCTCATAGAGAAAGAAATTTTTTTTAGATTCAGAGTTACCTATAAGTTCATGGCTGCGATTTTAACGCTTCAATTGGAATTTTAATGGGGGATTAGAAAATTTATAAGATAATAAAATTTGAGGTTTTGAGTTTTATACAATTCGATTTCACTGGCAAATTTTTAACTTTTGAGTTTCCTTTGATGACCAATGTGGTCGATTTTACCATCTTTTAATGGGATGTTTGTGTCAATGAAAAAAAAAACCGAGCTAAAAAAACATTTTTCATACTATAAAAATGGTGTTTTCGAAATGATTTGTTTTTGATATCATCAAAAAGCTATTAGCAGAACTTTCAACATTTAAGGTAAACTAATAATAAAACAGTGCGAAATTGAAAAGCAAAAAAAATACACACATGCAATTGAAAACATGCAAAGTGCTGCTTCAACCTGCTTCAACAAAGTTCGGAGGTTTTTTAAGAAATTTCTAAGTAAATTAAACTTAAATATACCATTTTACAGGGAGATCACTCATATTGAAAAGTGGGATAATCTTCAACAGAAATTTTCATTAGAAAAAAAGATAAAAAACCAGTTTCATCTTTTGATAAAAAACCAGTTTAATCTTTTGAAGATAAAACTTTTAGGCCAAATCTATTCAAGCTTCCTAAGAAATGATTGTTGGTAAAACAATGTTTTTCGCAAAAGGATGAATTAGCATACCAGGATTTTTTTTTAATTTCCATTAATTAAAACCTTATAACTATACATTTTTAGATGAAACGAAAACGATGAACAGAGACTATTCTAAAAAAAAAAAAAATTAAGAAGACTACGTTATTATCCATCTGATTCAGATGAAAATTAGAACACGGAAGTTTTGAGGGACGGGCAATCGATTTCAGGTATTAAATCAGTGTAAGGGTCGTCCATATTAACCTTTCAATATTTTTGCAGTATCGTCGTTATCATACATCGGATTGGGATGAAAATTTGCACACGGTAGTTTTCAGGGACGGGCAATCGATTTCAGATGTCAAATGTTTTACCAGGGGTCGACGAAAGGGGTCGTCCATATTGATCATTTTTTCATTGCTTTTAGCAATATTGACGTTATTATGCAATGGATTGCTTTGAAAATTTGCACACGGGAGTTTTGAGGGAAGGGTAATCGAATTCAGATATCAAAGATTGTAGAAGAGACCACCGAAAGGGGTTTAACTTTTTGGCAATAATTGCGTTGTGTGCAACAATCGAGTCAAATTTATACACGGGGTTTTTTGGCACGTTCAATTTATTCCTGATTTCAAAATGAGAAGCAATCGCCAGAAAAAATGTTCGTCCAATATTTTTGCAGTTATTACTAAACAATGAATTCGGAAGTGCATGCTTGGTAGTTGGCGTGTTCATACAAGCTGTTCATGACATATTCCAAGTTGAAAGCGAAACGGAGTTCGTATGGGATCAGCTAGTGTTAAATAAAAACCTTGCAAAAACACGTTTTACTAGTTTTGTACATTATTTCCTCATGGAGAAAACGGAAAACTTGAATGCGACCCGATACTAAGTGGTACAATCCTTACCTACGCCTGAACCGTGGTCCGATTTAGCCCAAATTTAGCATGGAACCTTGTACTAGGCTAAGGATCAATATAAACCTGTAGCGCATAACTTGGGGGCGTCATTTGGGGCGCTCTAAGTATGCATTATGAAAAATGTATCGAATCTAGATGTTCAACACGGTTTCGGCAAGGATAAACTCCACTTGTACCGGTAGAATTTAGTTGAATCAATTTAAAAACTTTATTTTTGTTGAAACTTAATAATATTCTAATTCTAAATAAAGATAAATAGTTCCAAACGTTCTGGATTCTACAAGTTCGCTACTTGATTACACATCTATAGGCACACGCGCCCTTTTACCAGCTTCTGAGCTGAACGCAGCCAGATGAATCAACTTAAACGCAGTTAGGTACCTACAACGAAACTCCATTATTGAGGCTAGTACCCTCGTATTCCGTTATGGAAATCACCGGCTCTCGTAGAACTACTGATTTCCTCTGACCCGGTCATTATTGTTTCTTCTGGTTCACCTCACTCACTACTGCCTCGTGCATATGGTTTAAAGTTTATTGTCTTGCAAATCCGCCAAGTGATTTGCCCTCTTTGCGTCCCATTCGTCTCTCGGTCTCGGTCGAAGCTACCCCACCCCCTCCAGGTTCAGAGAGTTCACTTGGTCAGAGGGTCTTTAAGGCAGAGGGAGTTTGGAAGGCACATTCTAGCTACAAAGCCCGCGATCTTTCGGCCTTTTGTTTTGGTTCTGTTCAATATCTCGCGCCGATCGATGATGGTCAGATAAGTGGGATTTAACGGAACCCTTAATGGATTAACAATCAAACGTTTCTCGCATAGGTCGAAAATAATTGCAAGCCACGCTAATTCCTTTCGACAGTTTGGAAGAAAAAAGAACTAAGGTGTTTTCATGTTCTTCCTCTTACGATTTGGAATATCTCGTTACCAGGTAAACGAGCGTTAGTTGTTTTTGCGCTCATCTTGATTGAGATTAGGTATCATGCGAAATGGTTCACGCCACAGAAATTTTAATACCATTCTCCTAGGAAAGGTTTTTTACGACCTCGACGTTCTCTATCTCTGTGAGTCACGGTGAGTGGAACGAAACACGCATCTAACACTTCCATGGATCACGGTTATTAGGTATATGCTTAAAATGTTTTGAAAAAAACTCCTTACCTGATGCTAGAATCGGTTCATTAAAAGTAGGTATATCTCTACTTGATTGCATGCCAAGTTCCTGCGAAAATCTTAACGACTTTTCCAGCGAGAAGTCATTTTATTAATTGAAACTTTTCTTCCTATTCCCATCGACGAACGACGGCGTGTGGGTTAGTAATGGAATTCAATGGGCAGTGGACCTTCTGTTCTGTCCGAAGATTGGCCGGATGCAAGGGATCCACATTTTTTCTTCCTACCACGAAAAGCGGTTCTCGGAAGAAAGGCGCATTCTCCATCCATTTCCAACAGAACATAAGCCACTTTCTCGTACACTGTACATTACCAAACAGTAGCTTTTTCCTCCGGTCATAAAATGGCTCAACGCTTGCGTTCTAGCCTGTGGGCTAGAAAATTGAAAATCACAATCAGTCCGGTTCTGCTGAATGCAATTATATTTAGCACATCCGACGCGATATTATTGTCCATTTTGGCGTTCCGGCATAATTGATACCGCAAAACCAGCGCAGAACTACGCTGCTGAATGGAGTGTCTGTGAGTCTGATCTGGTGTTCGATTCTTCGGCCATTCGCCTACGCGATATCTAGAATCTGCGTGTTTCAATTAATGGTTATTACGCCGATACAAAAGAAAGATAAGCGCGAAATGAGCTGCTTCCACATGGTCGAGGAAAGGTTTCGGAAAAAGGTGGTTTGGACGTTAGACTGTTGAGCTGATGTAGCGATGCCGATGAGGTGCTGCGGAATCCAATCTCACCAAGCTGGAATCACTATTCGGCACCACACCACAAATACTTTGCAGTAGACTTTTACGCCGATGCTTCCGAGATTGACCTCAACTGAGAATCACTTGAATGGTTTTAGAGTCGTATCGACCAAATGCAAACCAAAATGAATATTTTAAAATAAAGATAAAAAAAACTTAGAAAAAATAGGTATCTGAAAAAATATCAAATTCAGATTTTATATTTAGATTCCAGATTTCAGATTTCAGATTTCAGATTTCAGATTTCAGATTTCAGATTTCAGATTTCAGATTCAGATTCAGATTTCAGATATCAGATTCAGATTTATATTTCAGATTCAGATTTAAAATTCAAATTTCAGATTCATATTTTAGACTTCGGTTTTAGATTTTTGAATTTCATGAAATTTTCATTCACAGATGGAAATCTGCACAAAAAATGTATCTATTTTTGCAAGATTTATCGACATACGTTGGAAATTTTTGTGGTTTTGTTTTAATCTTAAAAAGCTTAACATGAGGTGCATTTGCGTGTTTTTAATTTATCTTCCTCGACCGACCACCCAGTGGGTTCAACATTTTGAGCTGAACCGTAATAAAATTTTGTCTGGACGTTTCTATGAAGCTGGTGTCTTCATATGACGAAGCCAACATAATGTTAATGAACATAAAGCCAGCGCAGCCTTCAACTTTTGACACAAAACATTTCATTTTTCCCACAGTTTTAGTTCCTGTATAATGATTAGCGTCAAGCAGATTTCGAACCTACTGACCGACGACGTCCACCAAAAGTAGTAGGTACCTACTTCCTCATGCAAACAATGGCAGTCTGTTGAGCTTCCATCATCGCGAGATCACCATCGACGGAGATATCTAGCTGCATCGAAAAGTAGGTAAAGGCTAGTTCCTGAGCATTGGTCAACCGACTTCGCACATCCCGTTCTGCACAACCTGGACCAATCAACAACAACAGCATCAGCAGCTGAAGAAAAAACACATTCCCGACATTCTCCCCATTCTCCAGTCAACCGTCATTCGTCCCAACAACAAGCAGGGGAAGTTGACGAATCGAACGGGAAAAAGCAGCGGCATACCACAACACTCTCTATGCACGCACCTTCATCATCATCCATATAAATATGTAATATTGCTGTTGTGTAAAGAGTAATAGGTACCTGGGCAAAAGTGGAATGACGACTTGTCTTGTACCGAGTAGAGATGAATCACATGACTTATTCGGTGAGCAACCAGTGAGTAGTGCCAGCCAACCTAGTAAATAGGTACAAAGTCAGTGGGTTTTGAGTGGCGATTGTTCAGGCTCGACGTGGCTCACCTTGCCAAACGAGGGCCCCTAGTGTCTTGACAATCACATGGCCGCAACCAGGCAACGGTCCCTGTACCTATAAGTTCATGCGCCTCTTGGACGGACCCTAACGCAGCTTTGCACATCACTCAACAAATCACATATGTAGTTCCCTGTGAGGGTCAGCTTAATGTCCCAACTTACATCGGGTTTAAACGGTTATGGATGAGTGCGGCAGCCTCTAAAAGGCTTTAGTTTGACCGATTAGCTCAGATTGAATCCCTGCTCGGCTGTGACACTGAATCATTTATTTGTAGTTCAAATGGACAAACAAACACACTTCATTCGTCTTCTGCACCACATGTTGTGGATCCACAAAACAAAACAAAAACCAGATGAAGGATAGAAAAAAAAACAAATTAATTCTTTCTATCCATGCCTGGCCAACTGTGACCGCCTCGTGCTTTTGTGACAAACAGTAGCAGCAAGAGAGATAGTAAAGAAATTTGATCAGTTCTCGACAAGCCTCGATCGTTCCTACGACTGCCGCTATGCCGCCGGACGTTTGAAGTCCGGAGAAAGCTCACTCATGGTAAGATTGCATTTATCAGTTAACCAGCTAACTCTTCGAAGGCCAAGACGATATAATTCTGGAGTGGTCGATAGCTAAGGTTTTTTCCAGAGTTTTGACAAGTGAGTTAGTTTTTACAGGGTTTTACCTTCTGAAATAACTAATATAAGTTCCAAAACTATCTCTTTAGTTCAATTCTAACTGAAAATATTTAGTTACAATCTCTAAATGCCCTTTTCATCTTTACTATTTGGATTTATGTTGAATCTATCAAAAAATTAACCGGTTCTAGGAAGGTTAATTTATTCTAACCAGATAACCTGTTGTCAAATAAGAGTCTCCGGAATGAACGGAAATTCAAAGAATGAAAAATGCTAAACACTCGGGGGCATTTTTGTGCTGTCTTCTGATAATAACCGTCACCCTCCAAGATGGTGTCATATATTAGGAGACAACGATACGATAAACAAGCCCATTTATAAATTTCATCCTCAAAAGAAAGAAGCTTTAAATGTAGATGTTTCCAGTGGCTAATCGCCTTAATTTAAACAGCAGCAGATTTATAATCGGAAGATTTGTTTCATTCCGTTGGTTGGCTGCTGTAGGAAGCTCTTCGGTCCAAACGAACTTGAGAAATTTTTCTTTCTAATAATAGAATGAAACGACTTAAGCTTACCAGCGATATACCAATAATTTGTAAACAAATGTGCTACCGAATTAAACCGTATCATAGGAAATTAATTGCGATTTTTTCGGTATTTTGTACGTACACAGGTAATCATTTTTTGATCAAAGAATAAATCAATGGCCAAAAGTCCAATTATTTGAGAAAAAAAAATCATGTATGTGTCTACAAATGTTTGATGAAAAAAATAAACTAAACAAACATAATATACCGTGATTTTTTTGCAAGTATACAATATAGGCTTTTTTTTCTGGACCATGATCCATTGCGTGAAGGTCGAACACGAAATTATTGCGACACCGGAAATGTCATGCCAATTTTCTAATAATGTTTAGAATCAAACAAAATTTCAGCGTAGCGTTATACACACATTTACTTAAAAAATCAAAAGAAAAATTAGTCGATGGAGCCTTGAGTGCAAAATTGAACGCATTTTCGCTCGATGACCTCCATCAAAGTCTTTACAGTGTCATCCGGTACCAGTTTTTCAGTTTTTTTTCCATTTTCTGCGCATGTTCTTCTCGCCTTTGGATGTCTTCCCGCTCTTCCGAAGTTCCCGTATATTATTGCCTAGCACTGCTCCTCCGGACACAGTTCCGGACGGTTGAACAGGTCCATGTCCTTTGGAACAAAATGAACAGAATTGGCCTCATACCACTCCAGGACAATTTTAGAATAGTGGCATGATGCCAAATCTGGTCGAATTAGCGGAGCTTCGTCGTGCTGCTGCAAGAACGGCAAAAGGCGCTTCTCGAGGTACCGTAAACTGGGGGAACTTTGATCAGCGGGGTAATTTTGATCGACATGAAATTTTTGCAGATAATCATCATTAACTAAGTATAAAGTTAAAATATCTCAAAACTGTTTACTACGTTTGAAAGCCTGTAAATTGAGTTAAAAATAAGCTAAATTTGGTGTTTATTAGTAGATTTTTTATATTACTTAAAATATAATTTTAAAATCTTAAAATATCTGGTTTTTTAAGGCTCACGAACAAGCATCTCTCCTGATCAAATTTAAGCTATAGGAGCAAATGGGTTGTTTATTTTGAAAATTCATCTTCTTTCTTGGTTTAAAGTCTGCTTCATTTAATATTGGAACAAATTCTTTTGCTCATTGTTGCGCTCCTAGTGGACGGATTTGGAAACTTTTTTCACCCACGTGTCGGGAAATTCATTACCTTTCACCATGTATTTATGTCATAACACCAAACGATAGCATTTTGTAAACAACCGCCATGGAAGCCGAACGGAGAGATCAAATTGTGCACAGTTTTCTTACGAGTACGAGTACGAGAATTTCTTCGAAACAGCAATGAATAATTTTTTTAATTTTTTTTTATGAAAGAGTAAATAAAATGCTACATTTGTATGAAAAACAAATTATGAATTCGTTAATAAATTACTGAACTACACGCAATTGTTAGTGTTCCAATATTAAATGAAGCAGACTTTACATCCGTCGAACTTTGTCAGCACTTGGTCGTACAGCTTTCGAGCACGGATTCTGGCCACATTGTTCTGCTTCAGCGTCCGATTTGGCTGTTTGCTGGCTCGGAATGACCTTATTCCTTCCCGGAGACGAATTCGTCGCACCGCACTGTGAGCGGCCTGGAACTTATTGGCCAAATCGCGGTCTGAAAGATTGGGATTCCTCTTGACGGCCTTGATGACTTTCCCACGCAGTTTCCGGTCGACAGTTCCACTCCGACGCTTCGAGCCGTCGTCAATGTTTCCTTGTACTGCTTGATAACACGCCATACGGTATTTCTGGGCATTTTAAGCTGTTTAGCTAGCTTCGATGCCGACAACAATGGATTTTCAAGAAAACTGTGCACAATTTGATCTCTCCGTTCTTCTTCCATGGCGGTTGTTTACAAAATGCTATCGTTTGGTGTTATGACATAAATACATGGTGAAAGGTAATGAATTTCCCGACACGTGGGTGAAAAAAGTTTCCAAATCCGTCCACTAGGAGCGCCACAATGAGCAAAAGAATTTGTTCCAATATTAAATGAAGCAGACTTTATGTTAATTTTAAGTGTTGTTTTTATGATCATTTGATGATAATTTTTGGATATTAAAAAAACGCTAATTTCCCATGAAAAAGCCAATACAGAAAAAATGGCTAAAAATCCTATCCAATGGCTAAGTTTGAAGATAAAAAGAACATAGAAACAGTACGAAGACTTAGGGAATTGCATGAAAGTAAAATTTTATTTGTTTTTGAGGCCAAAAAATATTGAGAAATGTTTTTAATTTTTGCCCCTAAATGTATGCAACAACATTGTCCATCTTTCGAGTATATTTGTTTTTGAAAGAAAACGTTGAAAAATAAAATTGAGTTTCGAGCCTTCTATGCTTAATAGCATCAAAACAATAAATTTGAAGATATTGAGATACTTAAAAAACATAGCTTAGCTTAGCTTGATTGACTACTCACATCCACCTTAAATCGTCAAATCCGAAATGCTTTTCTGAGATAAAGATATTTGTAGGAGTTTTTTTTAATGATTTCATTAATATTGGTATTTTATTTTAATATGAATAATAGGAACAATACATGATAGCATTTCGAATCCCACGACCGCTGGTGTGGCTCAGTAGAACGAATTCCACATCGCCAATGGTTGCTACTCCGTGATTGACCGAGGCCATCAATTTTGGGCAAAGGTCAAAAGAATGATGCTTGGGACTAGCAATTCATTCTCAATGCACAAAACTGATGCTCTCTCTTTCTACATCAATAACGGCGCCGGCCACGTCCTAGTAATCAATAGATAGAGGGGAAAATAAGAGAAAAGGATGAAAGAGTTAAGATTGTGCTTTAGGACCGAGGTCACCTCTGCATCCTAGCAAATAATTTTTTTGGGTGTTTGGAGGTTCAGGGATATGATCTGGAAAAACTTTTGACAAGTGTATGGATCTGACCGTTTAATCTCTTCACAAAGTCTATTATACAGTTTCCTTTCAAAATTCCAATATTCCTTCAATTTTCACATTATCAAATTCTATATTATCAAATATTGAGATACTTAAAAAACATAATGATCAAAGTTACCCCGAAACTCGAAATCTAGTTTTGTAACAAACATTTAATTATAACAACCAATGTCGTTTGGCTAGTGAACAGTAGACAATGTGCAACTCGAGACCCCATACACCCAACCTTCGGGTAGTGGTCATATCACCTCTTGTCTGCAACTCCGATTCTCTACCTCCCCGTGGTGCTAGCTGGGATGCGACCAACCTTAGCGGAGATCGGGTACCCAACCCCGGTGGATGCTTTGGTCGCATGCAGACTGAGTCAGGGGGCTCCGTTCGCGTCTGTTCTCCATGTCAGGGGCGGCGTGCGGAGTGCAACAACGTCCTGGTGGTGTTCGGGACCCAAAACAGCAACATCACGACGGTCCTCCTGCGAGATAGTGGGGTTAGCTGCGGGCCTTGCGAGCCTGTGACTACAAAAAACATAAGCAACGAACAACGAACAACAAATTTCGGATGGAAATCGGCAAAGACCCACGCGACGAAAAGGGACTAGCGATTGGAAACTTGGAACATGGAACTGCCGAACTCTAAATTTTGTGGGCAGTACCCACGTGCTCTCCAACGAATTGAAGAGCCGCAAATTCGACATCGTAGCGCTGCAGGAGGTATGCTGGAAGGGCTCCACGGTACGAACGTACCCAGATGGTCGTGCCATCTACCAGAGCTGCGGCAACACACACGAGCTTGGAACAGCTTTTATAGTGATGGGAAAGATGCAAAAGCGCGTGATCGGGTGGTGGCCGATAAACTCACGAATGTGCCGGTTGAGAATCAAGGGCCGGTTCTTCAATATCAGCATCATCCACGTGCACAGCCCTCACCTCGGGAGTACCGGTGACGACAAAGACGAATTTTACGCGCAGCTGGAGCGTGAATACGACCGTTGCCCAAAACATGATATCAAGATCGTCATCGGGGATTTCAATGCTCAGGTCGGCCAGGAGGAGGAATTCAAACCGACAATTGGAAGGTTCAGTGCGCACCAGCTGACCAACGAAAACGGCCTCAGACTTATTGATTTCGCCGCCTCCAAACGAATGGCCGTACGTAGTACCTTTTTTCAGCACCGCCTCCCACACAAGTACACCTGGAGATCACCGTACCAAACTCAATCACAGATCGACCACGTTTTGATCGACAGCCGGCACTTCTCGGACATCATCGACGTCAGATCCTGTCGGGGCGCCAACATCGAGTCGGACCATTATCTGGTGTTGGTGAAGATGCGCCCAAAACTCTCCGTAGTAAACAACACGCGAAACCGGCGCCCGCCTCGGTTAAATATCGCGCGACTGAAGCAACCTGAGATCGCGGCAGACTACGCGCAATCGGTCGAAGCAGCGCTGCCGGCAGAGGGCGAGCTTGACGAAGCCCCTCTCGAGGACTGTTGGGATACCATCAAAACAGCCATCAACAGTGCTGCGGAGAACGTCATCGGTTATGTGGAGCGATCTCGACGGAACGACTGGTTCCACGAGGAGTGTAGGAGGGTGATGGACGAAGAGAATGCCGCGCGGGCGGCAGTAGTGCAAAGAGGCACCCGTCGAAATGTGGAAAATCACCGACAGCGGAAGAGGCAGCGAGTCCAACTTTTCGAGGAGAAAAAGCGCCGCCTGGAGGAGGAGGAGCTCGAGGAGCTGGAGCAGCTGCATCGTTCCCAAGAAACACGAAAGTTCTATCAGAAACTCAACGCATCCCGCAAAGGCTTCGTGCCGCAAGCCGAAATGTGCCGGGATAAGGACGGGGGTATCCTGACGGACAATCGTGAGGTGATCAAAAGGTGGAAGCAGCACTTCAATGAACACCTGAACGGCGCACATGCAGGAGATCAAGACGGTCGGGGAAGGTACATCGCCGGCGTAGCCAACGACGAAGAGGAGCCACTTTCAACGATGAGTGAGGTTAAGGAAGCCATTCGCCAGCTGAATAGAAACAAGTCGGCTGGGAAGGATGGCATCGCAGCTGAACTCATCAAAATGGGCCCGGACAGGTTGGCCGATTGCCTACACCGGTTGATAGTCCGGATCTGGGACATAGAACAGCTACCGGAGGAGTTGATAATATGCCCCATCTACAAGAAGGGCGACAAATTGGACTGTGAGAACTACCGAGCGATCACTGTCCTCAATGCCGCCTACAAAGTGTTGTCCCGAATCCTACTCCGCCGCCTAACGCCACAAGCAAACAGATTCGTGGGAAGTCATCAGGCCGGCTTCATGGAGGGACGGTCAACGACGGACCAGATATTCACATTACGGCAAATCCTCCAAAAATGCCGGGAACACCAAGTCCCTACGCACCACCTGTTCATCGACTTCAAAGCCGCATACGACACGATCGACCGTAACGAGCTATGGAAAATCATGGACGAGAACGGCTTTTCCGGGAAGCTGATCAGACTGATCAAGGCGACGATGGATGGAACGCAGTGCTGTGTGCGGATCTCGGGTGAATTGTCGAGTTCATTCGAATCGCGCAGGGGGCTTCGACAAGGTGATGGTCTATCCTGCATGATGTTCAACGTGGCGCTAGAAGGTGTTACTCCCCTCCCTCTTTCCTTTCCCCCCGCTGGAAGAAGGAAGGGGTCTCAAACAATCATTAGAACATGTCACGTTCCCAAATACCCGCCCATGCCTAATTTGGTTCCATTTGCTTAATTAGTTTTCGAGTTATGTGAAAAATTATAAAAGAGACCCCTCCCCCCTTTATATCTCCCTACTGGAAAGAGGGATGGGTCTCAAACAATCATAGAAATATTTTTCGTATCCAAATTCCTTCCCATGCCAAATTTGGTTCGATTTGCTTTATTAGTTTTTGAGTTATGTAAAAAAAATATGAAAGAGGCCCCCTCCTTCTTTTGTATCTCCCTACTGGAAAGAGGGAGATGGAAGGTGGAGGGGTCTCAAATAATCATAGAAATATTTTTCGTATCCAAATACCTTCCCGTGCCAAATTTGGTTCCAATATCTTGATTAGTTTTCGAGTTATATGAAAAATTGTAAGGTAGCCCCCCTCTCCCCTTCCTGTCTCCAAACTGAAAGGAGGGAGGGGTACCTTATATTCATAGAAATATTCCTCGTTCCCAAATACCACCCCATGCCAAATTTGATACCATTTGCTTGATGGGTTTTCGAGTTATGCTAAAAATTTACTTTTGATTGCGAGGCTCTCTCATGAAGGGAGGGAGGGGTCTCAAACCATAATAGGAACCTTCCCCGGCCTCTAATACCCCCACCTGCCAAGTTTCACGCAAATCGGTTCAGTAGTGTCCGAGTCTATAGGGAACAGACAGACAGACAGACGGACAGACAGACAGACAGAAATTCATTTTTATATATAGATTCGTCGTCCATCACACAGCAGCCATATTTTGTGCGCATCTTCTCGTAGAGCTTCCGTGCCCGAGTTTTAGCCGTCGATTGTTGCCGATCAACGCGATTTGGGAAATTCTCTATCTTGTATGTATGTAATCAAGCTCTCTTCTTTGCATTCAGGACGTAGCTCCGATCTTTTTAGCCAAAACACGGCTTGAGACGTTGGGATTTGCTTTAATCATCCGCTTCACCTTTCCCTCCGTCTTTTTGTTCTCCGGTCCCGGTTTTCTTCCAGCTCCTTTGCCGTGGTTCAATGTCAACTGCTCCTGGAACCGCTTCAACACTCTGGAGACGGTTAAATGGTGAATGTTTAATATTTTTCCCAAACTGCCGGTGCAACAGGTCAGAAAATTCCAGGTGTTTGGAAAAAAAACTGTTTTCTCGACTTGCGTTGGTTCATCTCCATTTTCGTTGAATCGAAAAACACGACTTCGAGTTTGACAGCATGTAAACAATACACATCAAGTTTGACAGCATGTAAACAATACACATCAATCAGAAAGTGTGCAAAATTTGGTTGATTTTTACCCAATGGTAAAAAAGTTATGCCCTGTTGAATGTGTCGCAATAATTTCGTGTTCGCCCTTTAAAACCTAACACAAATTGAATGAACGTTATGCTACCTATGCACTATGACAAGTGTGTTTTGAAAACCGACACAACGTAAACGATGAAGAATATTCATACTAGGGTGGCAATGGAAGGATGGAAAAAATCATCAACGAATTTCGAAAACGAACTATAGATAAACATTTTGTAGATTGGCCCAAAAAACTGACCTGTGAAAAATTTCAGCACACTCAGGCTTGATTTAAGGGCGCCTCAAAGTTCTAATTTTTTACCCTTAAAAATGTACGAATTGTTGTTTTTTTATTTTGACCATTTTTGTCATCTTTCCATTTTGTTGTAGTTGGATGTAATTTTTCCCTTTTTTTATGGTTCTTAATTATTTTTAGGACCACCCTGTATGACTGCACCACCGCCATAGAAATTTTTTTTCAGATGCCTTATAAACAATTAAATGGTTCAGGAGACTCCTCCCTAAAGCTATTCGAACTATTTATGTAAAGTCGCCATTTAGGCCTATTGAAGTGCTGGCCAAACTTGAGTTGGCTTCAATTTTTATTTCGAGCATCCCTCCACATAAATATTTTTTTTGAACCATTTGCTTAGAAAATCTTTGAGGTTTTATATTTTTCGGTATCTAAAATGACTTTCAACTAGCTGTAGATCTGTTTTCTTTTCAATATTTCTATCGTAGTGTGTATGAAAATTGATTGTTTGATTGAGTTTATTGAAAAATATTTCGTGTTTATTGTGTTTATATAGAAGTTAAAAAAAATATACGTAATGGTGTAAACGGGCATAAAAACTAGGGGGTCCACTGCGGCTTTAATATACATATGTACCTAGCCATTTGTAATAAAAAATAAAAGATTGCTTGGTCATCAACTCATCACGAGTAGCTTCGTGGCAAGAAACCCAAACCGAAACCTCAAACCGTAAGTATACCCTGTAGTTCCATGATAAATTGTCAATTTTGAAAACTCGACGCAACAATTTTCGGAAGGAAAACATAAATCACGCGAACATCTTCGTCTGAGCTGCTCTCGGATGAATGAAAGCGTCCACCAATTATTATCGGGTGTGGTCCAGCTGTGCGGTAGATGCTTTTTAGGTTTTTTTTGTTTTAGTTTCTTTAATCATGTTCCAGGAAACAGAAAAAAAGTAAAAACACCGATTCTGGCTTTCGGGATCCAATGCATAATTTAAAGATTCTATACCTTGAAAAAACCGAGTGGATAAGAGCCAAAATGAGTACAGTCAAATGACGCGAAGTGAATCGTATTAAATTCCGGTGCAATTCACATTCCCATAGAAGAATAAAAACCTATCAATAGAGTTTTTCAGTGAAACTGATTTAAATGTAGAAGCAAATGCTCACACATTATTAAGGTAAATATGATATAGATTTCAACGATTTCTTGCACAAGGTAGTGATTATGAATCAGTTAGGGTTAATGCAGGTTTTTGTCTGAACTCTAATCCATCTGAAAATTTTAACTGTGATTTTTGAGATACAATCTGATAAATGTGTTAGTATCCATGACACAATTTTTTTTCATAGGTGTAAAGTGTCACTAATAAAGACAAAAAAAAATGTGTTAGTACGAATCGAAATAAGTGGTGTGATATTGAATTGATTATGAAGTTATCAGTATTTGTAAAAGCATGCTATGGACTCATCTCATTCGCAGTACTAAAAAATATGTTAGAGGTTCCTTAAGGTAGTGTCATGTGACCAGTTTCATTCAAGTTACACATCAACTGCTTGAAAATGTTTCTACTACACGGTCACTGTTGCCCTGATGTAGATGATTGTGATGACAGTGGGGCCAAGAGCATTATTGGTACAACGTTACAAATTTTTTTTACCAGGTAGGGGAGATAAGGGCATAATGGCCATCTAAAGAAGGACTCGAATTTAATCATAGAAAACAGCTATAATTAAAGAGTTACTTCATTGTTTCGTGTTCAGACACTAAAAAGTTTATCTCCTAGCGGATTTAAACTTGAAAAAACGTTTAAAAATTCATTTTAATTTTTTTACCAAAATCAATCTAAGGTTGACAATGTTGTTTTGATCGAAACCAAGGTTACTAGATCACAAGGTTCTCTGACTTTGTCAGTAAGTAGGCGAGGAGAGCGAGGTGAGGTCAGTGAGTTCGTTTGTAAACATCGGAAAATTTGTTCGAGCTGCGGGCTTTGTAAGTAAACAAACTCCACGAACTCCATAGTAGCCAAATCAAAATGGCTGAATCGGGAGTTTCTCATATCGTTACACCTCCTAAATAAATACCCACCTTGATCGAAACTAGTCGGTGTTTAAATTTAAATTCAAATTTCTTAAGAAACACATAAATAAAAAGACATACAGTCCCCCCACAATCATTAGTCACTTAACGTATCTTTTCACCACAAAATGCTTGTTAATTCGGGTGTTAGTTGACCAAATATCAAGCTTTGCATGAATTTCAGTCATGAAATGCTTCCTCTTTGAGTTCAAATGTGTTTTTGTTTTCAGTTTTTTCAAAAAATATCATAATTTACCGAAACAATAAGCGT
Organism: Uranotaenia lowii; assembly: GCF_029784155.1. Classification (NCBI taxonomy): domain Eukaryota; kingdom Metazoa; phylum Arthropoda; class Insecta; order Diptera; family Culicidae; genus Uranotaenia; species Uranotaenia lowii. Next base: position 117,709,868 of record NC_073691.1, on the reverse strand, counting down.
TTTTCAAAACCACAATTATGGGTCAAAATTGCAGCACGTAACAATTATTAGTCAAATTGCTCACAATTATTAGTCACATAGAAGTCCATGGCAACACCCGAATATCAACATGGAAATCATCGCGATTCTGGCAAACATTCAGGGGCATTCTTTGATAGTATAAGTTCAAGGGGCATTTGGGTAGAGCTATAGCAACCAAGAAATGTTTTGCTTTGCTAGCAAAAAAGTGACCCATGATTGTGTGAAATTTGGTAGAAGTTGTAACAATTATGGGTCAATTTTATTTTGTAAATAATTTTGAAATTTCGCGTTTTATTCGCTCAGTTTCATTTGGAAAACGTAAACTCGTCCTTTTTGCTTATATGAGACCTATTTATTTTGTTGGAATTTTCCAAATACACGCATAAGGGGCTTAACGGTTTGAGATGTCAACCTTATAACATTAGAAATTTTTGCGATAGTTCAACAGATAATTATTAACGTATGACAAAAACTATTCAAACAGCAATTTTACTGGTATTAAGCGCACACATAATAATTTTAATGCATTTTGATGGTATTATCGATAAACTAAAAATAGTAGTATGAAAATTTTTCTTTTAGTTCAGTAGATATAAGCAGTTCAAATGGCCGGTGACTAATAATTGCGTGTTACCCATGATTGTGGGAGGACTGTACATCGTCTTAGCCGATTTAGGCTCACAGACTGAATAAAGGACGCGGACAACTTAAGATTAACATTAAACATCCAGTACCGAGATGGGAATCGAACCCATGCCATCAGTGAACCAGCGCTTACCGTCTTACCACGCTAACCACTCGACCACCGAGACGTACAACAATTATTTTTCTTCATGAAACAAATTCAGCTTCGAAAACGACTGATTTTAAGGAAAATCAAAAGCCCTTATCTGTGAATATAATGAATTTAAATTTCAATTATAAATTTTAAGTACCTACTCTCGAAAAGTATTTATCGATCAAGGAGTAACGAGCATTACGATTGATAATTTTTTTCAACGTAAGCGATTTGTTTCTTTCGAAAAATTCCTTTAAAAAACGTTATGAATAACTATTACAAATCAGCTATTTTATTAAACTCTTGATAAATAATAGGAAAAAATGTCTAAAAATTTTTAAAATGTAATAGAACGAAGCAATCAAAAATGGATTACAAAATTGAAATGCATCGGTTCACTTATTTTGTTCACTAGTTTTGCTGCTTTTCGGTTCTATTGAAAAACTTTTTTTTTATTTATTTTATACATTTTCCTATGTTTTTCGTCTTATTTTGAGGCACGTGTTTGAAGAGTGTATTCTATGTTTTTTTTTGTTTTAATGTACTTTGGCCATGGTCCTCGTTTACATTTATTCGTTGAGAAACGCTTCTTACAGGTGCAATTAAATGATGCCCAAGTGGGTATCAAAATTGAAAAAAAAAACTTTCGTTTGCGATTTAGTGCAAACATGGAAGTTCGTTGTATTTTTAAGTCTTTATATCATTGCTTTGAAATGTGCCTGCAATTAAAAAAACTAATTTATATAGAGCAAAATTTTTTCTCCTCATTGCACACAGGACACATTCCACCGTGACGTGAAATCGCTTTTCCGGACTTTTCTGCACTGTTATCATTCTAGAAGTCAACCAATTTTCTTGGAAATGAAAAAAGTTGTAGCATTCGGTCGCAAATTGAATTTCCTTCAAAATGAATATAATTTGGTCATTTGAAAAATTTAAGTTGTTTTTGTTGTGATTAATTACTTTTGTGACGTGAATTCATACTGGAATTAACCATTTCGGACTTTAGTACACACATCTTTAATTTCCTGTTCTCTCTGTGGAAATAGAATATCGGTGTCTTCGAATGAGTTGTAAAGAAAACAATTACCCACAATTTGATATACGGAACTTCTCGATTGAACAACAACGTACGAAGTTATGCTTATTTGAAGTTGTGACGTGAATTCATTCAGTTCAAACAGAACACGGTAGTTGACTGAATTCACGTTACGAAATATAAAGTTATACTGTGGTTATACTGAACCATTGAACCATTTTTTGTAGTCTTCAAATTTTATGTTCACTTTCAAAAACGATATTTTGTTGTTCCGACTTTTAGAATCATAAATTTTCAGTATCTGCACCTAACTTTTTCCTTGTTTTGATTGGCACTTGAATAGCAACATATTGAGGGATCATATGTTAAAATTACTACTGTCTTCATTAAAAGATTCAGCAAAAAAAAAAATTTATTTTTTTTTCAATCTTTTTGTATTTTTATTTGAAAATAATGAACTTATTAAAAAAAAAAATCAACTAAATTATGCTCGATTTGTAAAAATCCGACAATCTGGAGGATCAGAATAGCTTTCAGAGCACATTTTTCATATAAAATTTAACAAAAAATCAAATTTTCTGACGTGAATTCACTCATTCTCGCTGTTGTAACTCAGCTAGATTCCAACCGATTTCTATAAATTTTAGAGTTTTAGAATCGTCTTATCATTTTCAAAGAAATTCTCATTTTTTATTTATTTAAAAAAAAAGTCAAAGTTTTCTCGTAAAATTAAAAACTTTCCTTTTTTTGTGACGTGAATTCACTCATTTGCGACTATTTTTGTTCGCTTTTCAAACCAACTACATTGGATATAAACAATTTTTTTTCTAAAAAATGAAGCCGTGTTTTTTGGCTTCTGAACATACTAAAAATATTTCCAAAAAACAATCATCCATGTATTAAAATAATGATTTTGTAAAAGTTGTCAAAAACACCACTTTTTTCAACAAAAAAACTGAATTTCAAAATCATCTAAAACATGTGTAAAAAAAACTTTTTCTCTTTTTCCGTTGGTTTTGTGTGATATAAATTATCTAAATTATAGACAATTTTGAGATGTTTTGATACGCGAACGGATAAAAATCACTTTTGAGCGGTACAAGCGCGTGGAATGTGTAACAGGAGTATTCCACTCAGAAACCTGGCCAAAACTCAAAATTTAAATTTTGTTGGTTACTTTTATGTCAATATTAATTTGATTTTTAAATCAATTTTGTACCATGTACCGGTCTGTCGTGCTTGGAATCGAGTTCCCGAGTTTTAAACTTATTTGGCGCACAACTTTTCTCGGAAAATTCGTTAAATGAATCACCGTTTTTTCTCAATTACACGCTTAATTCCTTTCACAAATTCGTCAGATAAAATTTGATCCATCTGGGTTCATCACTGACAGCTATTAGGCTTGTTCAAAGCCTCATAAATCCCATAGTTCTTTACTAGTTATCTATAATCACTACACTGTCAATTTTTTTGACATCTGATTTGTTCATAAGCTGTAGCAGCTGTCGAAACTTCAGTATTTATATGAGATAGAAATATTCTACAAGCCGTTGAATCAGCACGACTAAGTCAAATCTATGAATAAAACTTTCTTAAGAGACTAAAGATGATAATTTTAAATGGAGAACTTTAATGGAGAGATCCTTAATAATTTTAAGTATAATTGATAAAAATAGATGATTATAGACAATATACAGTGCTTTGAAAATTCTTTTTTTTTTGTGTTTTAAACGTTGATTTTTTTTACAAAATAGGGTTTATGTTTATGTCCCCAGCAAGTCCCGGCAAAATCTTTAATATCATTTGATAATTGATAACTTGATAATTGATAAAATCAAGTTTGAAGTTCAAAAATATTGATAGCTTTTTTCCACAAAAAACTCACCTAGGGCTTCGTCTATTTTTATTAAAGCTCTGTAAAATTTGTGTTCTTTTTCGAATATTTACATTTGTTATTTTCACTTTTAAAAACAAATAATAATAATTCTAGGTATGTTTAAATTTTTTAACTTTTTAAACGGGATTACCTTTCACGTCATATAAATGTAAAAAAATTATAAATGAAAATTATGAAAAATTAAGAAAGCGGTAAAAATATATTAAATGATCAAAAAAACGTTTGATATTCAAAATAAATGCTTTTATTAACTTTCAACCTAATAAAATACTTTTGGCAAACTTTTCCTTCTACGTACTCCTGTGTGTCAGTGAAAAAAGCTTTCAGAAAAGCTTCATATAACTTTGCCATTTGAACGTGGAATTTATATTCACCCCATTTGTGTGTTTTCCGCTCAGTGCGTTAACACTTTGAGTGGAATTGCAGTGAACGTGGAAAGTATATTCCGTGGTGAAAATCGGGGAATTGAAATATAACCAATTTTAAAAGGATTTGAACAAGGAAATCAGTTCCAAAATAATCATTCAATAATTCCTCATCTATTGCACGTATAGTTTCACAACCATGAAATGTAGAACAATCGAGTTTTTGACGAATATAAATATTTCCGATTCCACGTTCACAAGAGATGAAAATGCAACTTAATGAGGTAAATGTATTTTGTTGATCTTAATTTGTTGGACCAACGTCTTAATTCCTGCTTATCAATAGATGAAATTTCGATAAAGTTCTGCATCACGACTAAGAACTGATCTCTGCAATCTAAAAAAAATTGCTGAGTCTTAGTCCTGAGAAGATTGAATGTGTATGCTTTCCTGCATGTAGCGGGACTTCTAATCTGCTCCACTGCACACGGGTCCTGCAAATTAGAGTGGAATGTTTCTGCGGAAAAAGTGAAGCATCAATCAATTCAGTGTTTAGGACGATCGGTCACTTTTTGCAGTGGTTCTTGGTTGTCGATCGGAGTTCTTTTCTGTATTTATTCCTTCCGTACCAAGCATCTGATTCGCCAGAAGCTATGGAAATCTGACTGAGCAGGTGCGTATACTTGAGGGCTTCTGAATCAGCACTTGGACAGGCTCATTGGCCATAGCCATAGCCAGTTAGTCTGTCGAATGAAACACGCAAAAGGCTAAGCGCGCGGTCATAACAGTGCATTTTTTCTGCATGGCCAACTGCCACTTGTCACAGTAGAAGACCTCTTTCCAACTAGAAGCTGGTAATATGGCAGTAAACGGCCAGTACCGGTCTCATCACGTAGCCATTGCCTTCGTCACCCTTGGCAACGATGGCCTCCTTGGTATATACTCTAATCATCATCCATCTGCGGACTTTCTGTGGGATGATGCTATTTTGCAGACGAAGTGATTATAAATTATGCAGATATTGGTTATCATGTAGCTTCATGCACCATTCAGAAAACCGTACTAAGTCTGGAATACACCAGAGGAACACGACTTATTTCCGACGAAGAGATGTAGCGGAACGCGGTACTTACCTTATGCCATTTAACCGCAACATTTTGCTGAAATTCCCAGTCCGTTAGACAAATTTCTTCCACTAGTGTGTCACAGGAACAAGTTTTAGATGCACTCACTGTTTAATGACCGATCACTGGTGGTTTAAACAAAATATGAAGACAATGTTAAAGCGCCCTTGTGTTTTTTATAAAAAAAAAGGGAACACCAAATAAAAAATCTCTTCCCAACGAAAAGTTGGAACTATTCCCAGAGTCGAATAAAAAAATATCCACACCCAGATCAATTAGAACAGGTCATACAATTATCGTTGAGCCCGTTCACCAAGCTTTTGAAACCTGTGAAATTTTCGTACACACAAAATATCCGCTAGTCTTCACCAAGTAGAACAAACATTCATCAACCGTGAACAAAACTATAAAACACTCCC
>NC_073691.1:117603725-117703725 GCF_029784155.1 Uranotaenia lowii | reverse complement strand
CCTAACACAATGCTGCGCAATCAATCGACAGATTAACGAATCTATTATCGGACGATTTTCTTTTCTACAATCAACGATACTGGATGGGTCAATTTCCAATCCCTAGATTTTTTATGAACTTTTTGGTACCGTAAACTGGGGGAATTTTGATCATCGGGTCAACTTTGATCAACATGATTTTTTTTGCATATACCTAATCATCATTAACAAAGTTTGAAGTTAAAATATCTGAAAAACTGTTTTCTATTTTTGAAAGCTCTAGACTCATAAATCGAGTTTCAAAAAGGCGAATTTTTGTTTGTAGTTGGAGAATTATTATATAACTTAGAAGACGTTTGTGAAAACAAACATCTCTCCTGATAAAATGATAGCATTTAAAAGCAAATGCGTTGTTTTATGGGAATGTTTAACCTTTTTTCCTTTGTATAGGTATAGTATAAGCCGCAGCCCGTGGCGTAGAGGATAGCCTTCTATAGAATGTGTAGAATACTGTGAATATTCTGCGAATCAGTCGATTATGTTATTATTAAGAATTATATTTCAAAAAACCTTAACAGCGGAATGTTATAGATATTATTTTTATAATGCGGGCAAAAGAAGCAAATTTAACTTTTTTTTAGCTCGTAAGGTTCTGCTTATAGTTGAAGGCCATAAAATATTTTATCGAAGTTTTTTTTTAGTTTTCCCATACGATAATTTCTAAATCATTAGCTTTTTTAAGTAATATAATTGAGTAAGCACAAATATCCAATTATCGGTTTGATGACTAGGTAGAATGTAAAATATTGTATATTAATCATTTTCTGTATTGAAAATTTATGTCTTTAAATCTTATGGCTGTATAATTTTATGTCAAAGGCAGTGTAATTTTAGGTGAAATTCGATGTTTTCATTGTGTGCAAGCAAATTTGACATAATGTTACATCAATAATAATCTTATTTTATGTCTTTCATATTTCATATTTCAATTTGACATAAATTTACACAAAAAAAATTAATAGTGTGTAGTCTTCTTAGCCAGCGGGCATGAGATCGAATCCCGGTCACAGCGTACATAGTACACATTCTGTGGGTTGGTGGTTTTAGCATCTGTAAGATGCTAGCCATCATATCCCAGAAAGTTGTATCTCTTCGAGGAAACATCAAGTTTCATTTAGATCCTGTATGTGTTTGTGTTCGTATAGGTTTAAAGGATGATACGGTCAAAATTTGGTCAATATCAACTTGACGTATTTCTTTCAATTTTGCATTTGAAAAACCTGAACACCCCTCATTTTGAAGGCGTGTGTGTGTAGAATGTTGCTCCTATTTTGATTATGGAATTCACTCGGGGATCGGGGGAAATCGAAAACAGTAAGCCGCTGAGACGACAAAGAGAGTTGCCGGTAGTTTCAAGCGCAACCCTAACCTCTCTCTCTCCGAAATGTCGCAAATAAGCTGGGTGTATCGTCTACAACCGTGCATCGAGCCAAAAAACGAACCGGACTATCGACTTACAAAAAGGTAGTGATTCCAAATCGCGATGATAAACAAAATACGACGGCCAAAGCGTGATCCCGGAGGCTGTACACGACGATGCTGACGAAGTTTGACTGCGTGGTAATGGACGACGAAACTTTCGTCAAAGCCGACTACAAGCAGCTTCCGGGAGAGGAGTTTTATACGGCAAAAGGAAGGGGAAAGGTAGCAGATATTTTCAAGCACATGAAACTGTCAAAGTTTGCGAAGAAATATCTGATTTGGCAAGCCATCTGTACCTGTGGCTTGAAAAGTAGCATTTTTATAGCTTCCGAGACTGTCAACCAAGAAATTTACGTGAACGAGTGTTTGAATAAACGTCTGCTGCCTTTCCTGAAGAAACATGGTTGTTCCGTACTGTTTTGGCCGGATTTGGCATCTTGCCATTACGGTAAAAAGGCCATGGAGTGGTACGCCGCCAACAACGTGCAGGTGGTTCCCAAGGACAAGAACCCTCCAAAGACGCCAGAGCTCCGCCCAATTGAGAAATACTGGGCTATTGTCAAGCGGAACCTAAAGAAGACCAAAAAACTGCTAAAGACGAGCAGCAGTTCAAGGTAAACTGGCTTTCTGCGGCGAAGAAGGTGGACAAGGTGACTGTACAAAATCTGATGGCAGGGGTTAAGCGTAAAGCCCGGCAATTCGGATTTGGAAAAGCGGTAGCCTAACTGAATATTTTTCCTGAATTTTATGCTAATTAAACTTGAAAAAGAAATTTAATTTGAGTTTTTAAATAAACGATTTCACCGATTTACACGCGTTTTCCTTGACCAAATTTTGACCGGATCACCCTTTATTCGTTCGAGATGTCGCCAATAAGTTGGGAATATCATCTACAACCGTGCATGAAGCTCAATATCAATCCGGACTATCGACTTTTAAGAAGGTTGTGACTGCTTATCGCAATGAAAAGCAAAACCCGTAGGCAAAAACAAGATGTACCTACGTCTCGGTGGTCGTAGACGGTAATCGCTAGCCCACTGATGGCATGGGTTCGATTCCCATCTCGGTACTGGGTGTTAAATGTGTTAATCTTAAGTTGTCCACGTCATTTATTCAGTCTGTAAAGCCTCAATCGGCTAAGACGGTGTATGTTTAAAGAAAAAAGATCTCGGAAGCTGTATACGACATTGTTGACAAAGTTTTATTGCGTGGTCAATAGACTGCCCCAAATTTGTATGAGAAATTTCAAGCTTGTAAAATGTTATGCGCTGCAGTCTTAAGTTGATCCTAGGCCTAGTAGGGTAACGGACTTATTTTGGACCAATTTTAGACCACCTTATCTAGCTCTCTTATAAAACAAAAAATCATGAAATTTTTTAACAAATATTGTTGAAGCCCGGGCACTTAATGTTATGCACTAATATTTTTCATTATCAGATGCTTTATAAGAGAGCTAGATAAGGTGGTCAAAAATTGGTCCTCTGGTCCAAAATTAGTCCGTTACCCTACAAGGTCTCATGCCAAATTTGGACAAGAGCAAAACACGGGAAAGGGTCGCTCAACGAGCCTAAAGTTTGTATGAGATTTTGTGACATTTTGTTGGAGAAAAACATGAAAATCCAGTTTTTCATGAATAATTGGTCCCCTTCGGACGATTTCTTTTGAAAACGGGTTTTCTTAAAGCCTAAGCTATGAAAAATATTTCATCCGAAGACTGCATTTCGATTCGACTTATGATATAGAAATTATTAAACTTAAAAAATGGGATAACTTTTTTCAAGGTCATATTCATCACTGTAAATGCTGCGTCAAAATATTCCAAGTAGTGTCTCTCATTAATAGTGATGAATATCACCCTTAAAAAAGATAACTATTTTTTGAAGCTTTTGTGTCTTAATATGAACCGAAATGCAGTTTTCAGATGAAGTATTTTTCAAAGTTTAGGCTTTTAGAAAAGCCGTTTTCGAAAGAAATCGGCCGAGGGGGACCAAAGTTATTCATGAAAAACTGAATTTTCGTGTTGCCCCCGAACAAAATGTCCCAAAATACCATACAAACTTTAGGCTCGTTGAGCGACCCTTTGCCGTGATCCGATCTGGCCCAAATTTATCATGAGACCTTGTACTAGGCCTAGGATTAATTTAAGCCTGCAGCGCATAACTTTTGCAAATGTCGGGTCATTTGAAGCACTCTAGTGGTCATGGACGACAAAACCCACGCCAAGGCAGACTTCAGACAGCTTTCGGGACAAGAGTTTCATGCAGCAACCGGATGAGGAAAGGTGGCAGACAACTTCAAGGCTATCAAACTATCAAAGTTTTCCAAGAAATATCTCGTTTGGGAAGCTATCTCTACATGAGGCTTATAAAGCGACATTTTCTTTGCAGCCGGGACCGTTAACCAGGAAATTCCTGAAGAAACATGAGATGTTTGTGCTGTTTTGACCGGATTTGTCATTCTGCTGTTATGAAAAAGGCTTGTTATGCTGTGCCGCTAACAACATTAAAGTTGTGCCCAAGGATATAGGGTGATTGGTTCAAAAAGTGGTCAACTTAAATTCGCCGTATTGTTTCTAATCACTTATTTTAAAAACCTGATAAGGATAAAACCCACCAGCACAATCGCATAAAAAGACCCCAAAAACTGTTAACAGCGACAAGCAGTTCACAGAAAACTAACGTTCTGCGGCGATAAAAATGGATAAGGTGGCTGTACAAAATCCGATGGCAAGCGTCCCTCTAATTTGGACTAGGTCAACTCGAATTTTAACTGAGCATCTTTTATACATATTAAACTTCAAAATGAAAGATATTTTGACTTTTTAATAAACAAATTATCAATTTACACGCAATTTAGTCTGACCACTTTTTGATCCGAACACCCTTTATACAAATGCTGTTTCAGATAGGTAACAAAAGGGTTATTTATGTTTATAGGAAATCCTACTTGGCATATAGGATTGATGATCAAAAGATGTTTAAAAATTACTCAAATAAAAATGGAAGGGTTGATATCCAGAATTGAGTATAAAAACAAAACTTGATTTAAAAAAAATCTAAATTTTGAATGATGAGTGTTGAAAGTTTGCAATATACACTAGAAAAAGAGTATACAGCAAGCCAGAAAAAACTACAATAAAATGCAATTGTAAACGATTTGATATGCTAAAATTTGATTCAGTCAACTGATTGGCTGCGTAAAAAGAAAGTTGAAACCATTAAAACTGAAGCCATCATAAGAATGGCTTCCTATTAGTATTGTCCATCTAAAGTGCATTCATGGAATAGTAAAGTAAACTACTAAACTACGTTCGGCCGGTCAAAGATTCTCTCTTTCTTTTGTGAAATTCACATCGCACCGTCCCAATGAACAAAGAGGACCGTCCCTCTAATTTGGACTAGGTCAACTCGAATTTTAACTGAGCATCTTTTATACATATTAAACTTCAAAATGAAAGATATTTTGACTTTTTAATAAACAAATTATCAATTTACACGCAATTTAGTCTGACCACTTTTTGATCCGAACACCCTTTATACAAATGCTGTTTCAGATAGGTAACAAAAGGGTTATTTATGTTTATAGGAAATCCTACTTGGCATATAGGATTGATGATCAAAAGATGTTTAAAAATTACTCAAATAAAAATGGAAGGGTTGATATCCAGAATTGAGTATAAAAACAAAACTTGATTTAAAAATAATCTAAATTTTGAATGATGAGTGTTGAAAGTTTGCAATATACACTAGAAAAAGAGTATACAGCAAGCCAGAAAAAACTACAATAAAATGCAATTGTAAACGATTTGATATGCTAAAATTTGATTCAGTCAACTGATTGGCTGCGTAAAAAGAAAGTTGAAACCATTAAAACTGAAGCCATCATAAGAATGGCTTCCTATTAGTATTGTCCATCTAAAGTGCATTCATGGAATAGTAAAGTAAACTACTAAACTACGTTCGGCCGGTCAAAGATTCTCTCTTTCTTTTGTGAAATTCACATCGCACCGTCCCAATGAACAAAGAGGAAATTTTACTGCAGTAACGAACGACCGAGCGTGAAAAAGCCTACGATAAATTAAAAACAAACATTAGACGCGCATTCTACTCACATCAGTTGGCAAACCGAATTTGGAACAGAGGTCGCCAAAAGGTTTCGCATTTGCTTCAGTTATGTTCGAGAGCTAACTCAGGCTTTAACTATCTATGTATCTATCGGCCTTTCATCTTTCAGTAAGGGCTAGGGTCAGTTAAAGTTAAACTAGGAACATTTTTTGATTTGCAATAAAACCTTAACTGTTTCAGTTTATGGTTTTCATGACTGGTTTGCCACACACAAAGCGTCCTTTAAATCGGCACTATCAGCTTTGAAGATAATTTTTGTTAGGATCAAACCGTGTGCATTTATAAAAAGAAAGTCGATTTGCAATCCGTATAACCATGGTGATCATGGTTCAATTAAAAGGAACCTTTCGCTTGCTTTGATTCAGTAGATTTATTCAACCAAGTAGGCTCACAACACCTATAAGATCTCATGTTGATTTTTTTTCAAGTATGCTTCACTGTGGATTCACTTTTACATTAACCGGATACATTCTATAAACTCACAATATCATTTCTGAGCATTTCTGATAAATTATTTCTTTTTTTTTGTTTTCAGGTACTGAACAACTATCAACGCATAACTATTCATCTTAAGCGCTGAAGTAGGTCACTCTACCGAAGAGAAGGGTGCTTCTTTACCAACAACGATCGATTCAATAATTTAGCCTAAGGCGACATTACCGCCCTGACCTGCCACAAAAAGTTTCACTTGTCCGAGATGTAAGGCTGCAGATCTCCAGACTCCCGAAGCCGGCATGTTCGGGAACTACCATGGGAATCACGAGGAGTTGTCCAAATTAAAATTTATAATTGTACACGAACCACAATTGCGGCAGTACTCTCCAGTATGTTGTATGCAAGTACCTACCAACCAAACAAATCCCTGGAGGTAATAATACCAAGGGTTGAACGTTTCCTCTTCATGGGAAACTCTGCAGATGTTTGTGGTTGTGGGTTCTGTTTCGATTCGGATAAAGAAAATGATATAGTAACTGGCTAACAGCCAGTATCAGCTCCCACCGTAGTAGGTCGGATTTAGCAAAACTGGCCTATAGAGATAGGAAGGAAAAACCGATAGTTCATTTCTCTGGATCCAATCGTGGATTCGTTTGGCCGATGGTACATGTTCTGTTTCATTATTCCAAACCCCAGGAGGAAATTTCTCCTGTGTTGTTAAGTCTGACATATCATCATCGTCATCATATTAGCGACGAGAGTTCAAAGACGAAACCATAAGATGGTCTAGAACTTTGTTCTTCTGCAAGTAGGCGGCGTCTATGAGTGAGGTTTAAGCAAAGAATTGTATTTTGATAACTTCTTCAGGATTACAACATCACAATCTTCCGATCGATGATTCCCGGCTTGCAATAATTCGGAGCATGTTACTGTACATTAAGAGCTAGATTGATTCATTTTTTAAATTGATTCAAATCGAAAGTTGAATGGGTTGCAAAGAAAGATTTTTGTCTTTGATTTTGAATTGAATTCTAGATCCAGATTTCAAAATTAAGATTGGAATTGGGAAGACTTCAAATAAAAATTGAAGATTCAGAATCTAGACTTACAAATACCATATGGTAAAAATCAAATTTTAAACAGTTTCAGCTTGTTTTGCCAGAAAAAAAAACAATTTAATATATTCTACTCTGTTTTATTGATCAAAAGTTTAAAAGTTAGTTTTTATTAGCTTTTTACCTAGGCCGGATTAAAGGGGAGGGGGGCAAAAGGGGCAATTGCCCCGGGCCCCCTAGCTCAGCCCCCCTCCCCCCCCGAGGGAAAAAAATTAACATTACTTTAATCATACTACCTCAATTTTTACAAATCTATGAAAAGAAATCAAAACAAGAAAATCGAAATGAAAACTTGAAATATAACAACTAAAGGGGCCCCCGTGAAAAAATATTTAGAATAGTTTTTCTCTTACACAAATTAAGGGGGCCCCCTACAGGAAGCAGTGAAAAAATTCTTCCGCATTTTTTGGGCTGAGAACATCAAAATCTTGGTATTGAATTTCAAAATTTTCACCCCAAAATTTGGACAATAATAATGTAAACCGAATTCGAAAAAAAATCAAGAGAATATGAGGAAAAACACCTCAAGTTTTCTTTTTTTTTTTTTATCGTAACATCTCAGTCTGGTAAAATAAAGGAAAAAATCTCCTCATTTTCATTACATGCAAACGTCATGCACAATTATAATGTTTTTTTACCTTAACTTTCCAAGTGATGGATACTGCTCTAAATAGCAGCTAATTTCTTTAAAACAAGCCCACAGTGCTAAGAGAGAACAGAGAGGCTTTATGATAAACATGCTTGTCCAACACCTCGCAAGCCGAACAGAGCAGAGAACGAATTACACTTTTATCATTTCGGTTTCCGAGTGCACTGCTTAGCCGATCAACGTTCACTTATCTTTTTGCCGAGTGCGCCCGATGGCGGTTGCTCTGACGGTCGGGTGGACGTCGCTCGCTCTAAAGAAAAGAGAAGGAGCTGGCTAGAAAATTGTGCTCTAGCGACGCTGCTGTGCCGCTCAGTGTATCAAGCCAGAAAGATTCCAATGCAGGAATGTTTTCTTTAAAAAAAGCCGCTATGCAGTGCGGAACAGTGCATCAGTCGAAGAGGTCCAATGTAGGTTTATGTATAAAATATTTTTGTACGTAGCCGGGCCGGGCACTTCCTGGCAAATTATTTGAAAAACATGGTGAAAACCGGGTAAATAATCTGAGATTTTCCATTCCAAAAACCGAGCAATATCCGGCCAAATCTGAGGAAATTCCAGACATTCATCTAGTGAAGAAAAACGACTTACATTTTTTTTATCGCAACACATCAGCAGTGTCAAATTTATGTTTAAAGCATACGATGGAAAGTTTTGGTTTGATTTTTGATGAAATAAACTTTCACAAATCCAATTTTCGACAAACAATTTTAAACTGAATTCGATTTTCTTGTTTCATTTTCCAAAAAATGTGGATAAAACTGGGCAAAATCCAAGTAGTTTTTTCACAATATCCGGGCATCCGCAAATTGCTGTATACTTAGGTTTATGTACTTTTAATATCGTACGTGGGTAGCATTAATTTACAAAAGCAGCAATTCGCAAAGTAACATTTACTAAAATTATTCAAAAATATTTGTCTATTAAAAAAACCGTGAAAATTATGCAGGGATCTGGGACAAATTTTAGTAATAAAACTGCAAAACTTTCACAAATCGTAAAATTTAGGATTTATTTTCCTTTACCGCTATGCTTTCGATATTTTCAGACCGAAGAAAGCTTTTGTAGCTAATCATTGGTCCTGGTGCAGAACATCAATCTAGAGGAACTCGCTCAGGAATGACCAGATAGGGGTTTTGGGCAAAGTTGTTAATTCGCATATTCTGATATAAAATTTAAAGTGGAAAGAATACAAATAGCGCGATAATAACAATAACTTTTTGTAAAGTTTTTTTTAAATTTAACCGTATCTCCTTGGGTTAAGATTGTAGAACTTTAACATGTTAAGCAAAGTTGTGCGTTTTGTTGAGATAAATAACTTTGTAGAAAAAACTGTAGCTCTAAAATGCTAAACAAGAAAGTTATGATTTATATCTTGCTATTGGTGGACCTCTAAACTTTATATTTCATATCAAAATATGCGTTTTGTTATACAGAGCAATATTGTCGAAGACACCAGCATTCTATCTTAACTACCTTTGGCGTTATTAATTTAGTTCCGTTAGATTTATGTTCTGCATTGTAAATTCTGACGCACTTCGAAACATCGATCCAGACGCAACCGATGAAGACAAACCGAGTTTTCTGTAAAGCTTCTCTTTCGCCCGAGTGCGAACGAATTTATCTGCACCGAGAACGCACTTCATCAGTTTGCTTGCTTCTCTTGCCCACACTTGGGTGGACGCTTGGTCGCTCTGGAGGTAACTGAGCATTTTTTAAAGATTTTCCGTTTGGGAAGAGCACAGCGAAAAAAATACACGCTCTTAAAGCTTAGTTCTTTTAGAAATGGGACAGTTACGAATGCGTGTATCTCAAAAACCTTTTGTTTGATCTAAATACTTTCTATGAAGTAAATGAAGATAATCTTATGATAATTCATGAAAAAATTTGAAAAAAATTATTTATCGTTTTTTTGTAAGAATAAATTCTACTTTACTCTTGCTACCTCCCATCGGCCAGCGCACACTTTTTTCAGTCATTATATTGATCAGTTTTTTAAACTTATACTTCGTCTAATCTGTATTTTAGGTGGCTACATCCTCCTCCTTCAATTTCTGCTACTTTTTGGACCAATACTTATTTTTTAAAAGAAACTGAGGGCAATTTGGTGGATCCAGCTGTTTGGAAATTAACAAATTTGATTATTTTTGATCCACTTTATGAGCGTTTTTAATGGAATTTCTGCTGGCAAAATCTGACAATAACGAAGTAAAACCATCATGAGATTGAACTTAAAGTATAATCGGTTAGTATAGATCGTAGGTTGCGAAGGGTACATAAAAGATTACTCTTTTTAGGCTTTTAAAAACAGCGAAAACCATAGTTTACGTTTTGAAAATTGTTGTTTTTTTTTCACAGGAGCAGAATTTTGGCAAATCATTATATTTTATACAAAATAACCAGCAAATACATACTTTAATATACACGGGACCTTGCCACGAGCAGACATGGTATAGGATTCAAACGCTGGAATTTATTTAAAATAGTGTATTTTATAAGTTTTTTCGTTCATCAGAAATCATCTGTCCCATAGCTTTGGAACCGGCTATACAGCTTACGAGCTGTGGAATTTGCAAGAAATTGTTGTTCGTGGTTAGGTTTGAATGACGCAATACCAGACAACACTTTCAGCGTGTCGGAAAATCGAAATTTTGGAAATTTCAGCGATCTACCCTTAGTTTTTCGCTTATTGAAAATTCAAAATGCTGGTATGAGACTTGACTTCCCTGATAACCCTTAGCCGTAGTTGCCGATCATATGCTTCACCCCAATGCTTGATTTGAACTTTGTGAACATTTTTGACAGTATTTGCATACTTTTTCACCACTCACACACAATAATTCTACGAATAATCAACGGTTTTGTCAGCTATCAATTTGATAATGATGGGTTTTCAATGAAACTGTGCAAAATTAATTTTTCCTTTTTCTCTTGCATCGTAAATATCTCAAAATCGCGTAAATTTTAAATTCTGAAAAAAATAGGTCGGATAGTTCTTTTTACAGGCAACAAAACGCTATCAAAATTTTGAATGTCCGATTACTAGTAAACGAGCTATTAGCAAATGAAAGTGTCCCATTTCTAAAAGAACTAAGCTTTACTCTGAACGGGCAAATCTGAGGAGCGACGCCAAGCATGATGATAAACATTTTAAAATTTTATCAGGGATTTAAATTTTGGACCAATTGACAGTACTGAGTTTCTTTAAAGAATTTCCATCCCAGTTTTTGTTTAGGTTTAAAATTCGTATTTTAACATTTTCAACTGATTTACCCAAAATTTTACCATATACTGGAGTAAATATCCTGAATTCAGCATATCATTTTCCAAATGATCATTCTTAAATTATCTATACATACTACGATCTCATAGTTGAGTTGCTAATATCATTGAGTGATTCTTTTAACATGAATATTTCTATGTTTTTTCATCATTTTTTAATTTTCCAGATTCAGTGCGTTGAGATTTTCAAGTCTTGTATTGTTACTTCAGTTACTGAAGTTAATCTCCATGGTTTTTCTGAATTTAGAGAACTCATGATCTTTGTTTTAGATTCTTAACTCATTTGGATTCCTCATCTGACTTTTTTCAATGATAACTGATTATGTTTTTTAAACATTTAACTCTATTCTAAATTGTTTTTTTTTTCAAACGATCATTTTTTTCATTTATACCCCTTTGGCTTTGGGAGCATCGAATGATACTTTTGTCACATTCAGAACAACAATTTGATAACATTTTTTTTTATCTAATGAGAATCATGTTCATAAACATCCCATGAAAACGTTTTGTTTGTGTTTCAAAGGTTTAAAATTGAAATACACATTTGCTGCAGTTTCTGCTTTGGCTCTGGAATCTCAATTTTTTTAAATTTAATTTATATTTCGTTCCTCCTTGATTTGAAATTCTGGTTCAGATTGAAGATACTGAATTGTGGTTCTGAAAATAACAGTGTTTAAAGCTTTGCATTCTTAAACTTTTAAATCTGTATTTCTTTTGAATTTAAATTTAATTATTTGGTTTTTGTTTTAATTTTGTATTTTATGTTTCAAATCTTCATGATATTTTCCAATTGTCATAAGGTGAAAATTTCTCGATGGAGCACAAACCAGAAGATCAAAGATTAAATGAAAAACATTTAAATATCTATCCGGGCATTATTCTACATCAGAGAATTTTAGTTGGTGATAAGGGTATTAAAAAAATTGAGAATTAAATTTGGCATTTGGAAGCTCAAATCAGAGCTTTCATTTGCGAGAAATTTCTAAACTCTTCCGCAATGTTTGCACTTGCTTGATTCATGATTTTTATTTGAAGATACCAGAAACCATCTTCTATATAGACAACATGGCAATTTGAAGAGATTATATTTAACTCATCTCAGTTCTTAAAGACGTTAAAAATGTTCAGGATAGCATTGGAAAAAAAATGAATCCTAGGGGCCTCCCAATAAAAATTGCCCCGGGCCTCCCGATGGCTTAATCCGGCCCTGCTTGTTACTATAGCCTCTCGATGATATAATTTTCGACATTCAATTTGTATTTTCGACATCAAAATTTTTGTTTCCAACAAAGACCTTTCCACCTTTTTTGCTTGCAAAAGAATATGAATATTGTTGGAACGGCTTGTCTACTACAAGTTGTTTTTACACCACGGAAACATACACATTATAAACATAGGTACACATTTTGTTTGGTGTCGAATAATAGATTCTTATGTGGATTTTCAGCGACAGTTTCCGATAACACTAGTTTACAAAATTCGTGAACTTTATTGACCGACCTTTATATGTAATGTGAAATCGGATACCTACCTACCTACCTAAGGGTCCGGCGCCGATTGACCGACGCATAGGGCTGAGATAAAAGATCTCCACTGCTGGCGATCCGGAGCCAGCGCCTTCACTTGCTGCCAGCCAAGGTTCTCGTCAACTGTGAGGATTTCAGCGGCTAGACTTCGCCGCCACAAGCTTTTGGGCCTGCCTCTTCTTCGATGCCCATCTGGATTCCAGTCAAGCGGCTCTCTGCAAATCTCGTTTTCATCTCTTCGCAGCGTGTGCCCAATCCATCTCCACTTACGTTCTTGAATCTCGATTTCCAGCGCCTCCCAGCAAACATTTTTGTAGGTATATTTCTCAACAACTTTGTTATACGTTTCATATAAACTATAGAACGATCGTATAAAACTCTTAAAAACAGTATTTACCTACCAAAGTGGAGGCAATATACATACATATTTTCAATTTCTGGCTAAAGCGATAAGAGTATACGATTTGGACGATATTCGACACCATATAGATACAGTGAGGGGCAAAATAAAGTGTCCAAATTATTTTTGTATCATTTCTTTTATTTTTCTGGTTGAAATTCACCGAAAACACATCGTAATCATTTTTAAAATATTGTTTATTATGTTCTTTTCAATTTTTGTTAATGTTGCGCTGTTAAAAAAAAAGTTTTTCTGATAGAAAAATAAAAACAGTTAATATTCCAAAAAAAAACAGGGGCAAAATAAAGTGTCCAGATCGGTACAGCTTCAAATTGATTCAAACTGAAGGCAAACAAGAACTATTTAATAATGGGTATGGCCTCCTTCGGCCTTCAACACCTCCTACAAGTGCTTCGGTATACTTTCAACAAGGTTGTGCAAGTGTTGTGGGTCGAGTTCCTCCCACGACTGTCCATGGCATCAAAATAAGTATTTTTAATTTGTCACACCAGTCTTATCAATCAGAGCATCGAGGATGGCCCACAGATTTTCGATGGGGTTCAGATCAGGACTTTGTGGGGGCCATTCAAGGGCTTTTATGTGGCAGGAACGGGAAAATGACTTCATCAGATTGGCCATATGCTTCGGATAGTTATTCTGCTGTAAAACGAAGCGCTCTTCGAGGCCCGTCTTGATGAGGGATACCTCGAGGTTTTCCCGCATGATATTGGAATATGACTCAGCTGTCATGATTCCGTCAATTTTTACCAAATTGGCTAACCCAACCCAAGAAAAACACCCCCACACCATCACGTTACCTCCTCCGTGCTTGAATGTTCTTTGGATATGGCGATCTTGGAGCTCCTCACCCGACTTGCGCCACATATGATCCCGCTTCTTCCGGTTGAATAGCTCGCATTTGGATTCATCGGCCCACAACAATGTTTTCCAGTACTCGAGCCGTTTATCGGCGTATTCCTTGACGAACTTGAGCCAAATTCGAGCTATTCAACCGGAAGAAGCGGGATCATATGTGGCGCAAGTCGGGTGAGGAGCTCCAAGATCGTCATATCCAAAGAACATTCAAGCACGGAGGAGGTAACGTGATGGTGTGGGGGTGTTTTTCTTGGGGTGGGGTAGGCAATTTGGTAAAAATTGACGGAATCATGACAGCTGAGTCATATTCCAATATCCTGCGGGAAAACCTCGAGGTATCCCTCATCAAGACGGGCCTCGAAGAGCGCTTCGTTTTACAGCAGAATAACTATCCGAAGCATACGGCCAATCTGATGAAGTCATTTTCCCGTTCCTGCCGCATAAAAGCCCTTGAATGGCCCCCACAAAGTCCTGATCTGAACCCCATCGAAAATCTGTGGGCCATCCTCGATGCTCTGATTGATAAGACTGGTGTGACAAATTAAAAATACTTATTTTGATGCCATGGACAGTCGTGGGAGGAACTCGACCCACAACACTTGCACAACCTTGTTGAAAGTATACTGAAGCACTTGTAGGAGGTGTTGAAGGCCGAAGGAGGCCATACCCATTATTAAATAGTTCTTGTTTGCCTTCAGTTTGAATCAATTTGAAGCTGTACCGATCTGGACACTTTATTTTGCCCCTGTTTTTTTTTGGAATATTAACTGTTTTTTTTTCTATCAGAAAAACTTTTTTTTTTAACAGCGCAACATTAACAAAAATTGAAAAGAACATAATAAACAATATTTTAAAAATGATTACGATGCGTTTTCGTTGAATTTTAACCAGAAAAATAAAAGAAATTGAAAAAAAATAATTTGGACACTTTATTTTGCCCCTCACTGTACATACTGAAAGAATGCAAGAGAGCACAAGTTTTTCTCTCTCAACACATGCGAACCGTTGCCAGCGACAATATTTGCTGCTTCTGTCATTGGGCAATTCTTGCAAATAAACCATCTGAATTTTAGCAATCCGTTGCACTGATGGTCGCAGAGAGAACAACAAAGCTGTTCTCTCACTTGACCCATGCGGGAGAACAAAAAGGAAAGAAATTATTTTCAGAATCTGATAACATGGCGGACTTTTTGTCATATCCGATTTAAAGCATTTAATCCGATTTCGAGTAACGATTTTTACGACCTTTTACTTGCGTTAGCTGAAATTACGATTCGCAGCCACGTTTTTAATGACTTGAGTTATCATTTCCACTGCGATTTTATGTTTGCTGGGCTTTTGATGACATCGGCGATGAAGTTCAACGTTTGAGATCCAGTTGCCAGGCCACCAAGCGCGGATGATGTTGCGCAGGCAGCGATTCACAAAAACTTGCAGTTTTCGCGTCGTCACCGCATATGTGCACCAAGTTTCACACCCGTACAGCAATACGGATTTGATGTTTGAGTTGAAGATTCGGATCTTAGTTCGTAGAGAGATGTGGCGTGATCGCCAGATGTTTCGAAGACTCCCAAACGCAAATCGGGCTTTTCTGATCCGGGTTTCGATGTCCTTCTTGGTACCACCATCAGGCGTAATCTGGCTACCAAGATACTGGAAGCACTCCACTGTCTCAACCTGTTGTCCAGCTACCACGAAATTGGAACGATTTTCTGTGTTGATTTCCATCGACTTGGTCTTTCCGACATTGATTTTGAGACCTGCTGCCTTGGAGCTTTCGGTGAGGTCGTCGAGTTTGCTCTGCATGTCTTGTTGTGTTTGGGCGAGCAAAACAATATCGTCTGCCAGGTCAAGGTCGTTCAGTTGCTCCATGGTTGAAGGATTCCACGGCAATCCTCGGTTTGGTCTACAGCAGTGATTGAAATCCTCACCAATTTTCTCATCAGAGGCTCTCAAAATACACGCTTTGAGGCCTCGCATAGTAATACAGGAGACGATACATATACATTCATTCAAACCTCCCCCCATGAGGAGGATCTGCTCTGGGAGACACTATTCGTTTGCTGCCCCGAACGAACTCTCTCAACGTTCGGTTGCTTCGTGATGCGTGAAGAAGACGAGGCACACATACTCATTTACGTTATTGAATTTGAAGGACTCAAGCCGATAGCTGTCGTTGAGGAGAACATCTTCAACCTCGCCGCAAAGGTTGAGGCAACAACGACAACAACCGAACTTATTGCATTGCATAGGCCCGCAACGTATGGAACAAGGAGAAAGAAACGAAAACACTAGCTGCCTGCGTGTGTTTGCTGTGCAATAATAGCAACAGCAGAAAAACCTCGGGTATTCGATCCTGGCACAAACGAGGAGAGTCGGGTTTGCTGTGCCTTTTGAATTCGGTTCCCTCAAGAATGTAACAGGAGATGAGTGAAAGACATTCGTTTGGTTTTTTGGATTCGCTGCCTCGAATGTATATTGCTTCGTGAAGGCGGGCCATGTTGAGAGCGTATGCATCATCGGTTTTGTCGTTTTCGCTGCCTCAAAGCAACCTTTGCTTCCGAGTAAAGCGTTGAGCGAGAGAAGGTTGATCAATTCATTCTTAACCAAATACAACCACTGGTCTACAGTCAATCGATCCAGTCAAGATCTCATCCATTACGATAAGAAAAAGCAGCGGTGATTGAATACATCCTTGTCTCACTCCAGCATTTACCGGGATTGGTTCGGACAAGACACCGTCGTGCAAGACCTTGCACGAAAATGCCTCGTACTGTGCTTCGATGAGATGGACTAGTTTCTCTGGGACCCCTCGTCGTCTAAGAGCAGCCCAGATGTTTTCGTGGTTCAGTCGGTCAAATGCTTTTTCGAAATCAACGAACACCAGCAAAAGAGAGTCCTGGAATTCGTTGATTTGTTCCAGTATTATTCGTAGCGTTGTGATGTGGTCCACACATGATCGTCTGGATCGGAATCCAGCTTGTTGCCGTCGGAGTGTAGCGTCGATTTTCTCCTGGATCCTATTCAGGATCACTTTGCAGAGTACTTTGAGGGTTGTACAGATCAAAGTTATGCCACGCCAGTAACCGCACTCGGTCAGGTTTCCTTTCTTCGGGACCTTTACGAGGATACCCTGCATCCAGTCGGTCGAGAATGTTGCAGTATCCCAAATGTCAGCGAAAAGACGGTGCAACATTTGTGCTGACAAGGCAGGGTCGGCTTTGAGCATTTCAGCAGGAATGCAATCGATTCCAGGCGCTTTGTTGGATTTCATGTCCTTGATTGCCGCTTCTATTTCAGCCAGTGAGGGCGCTTCCGAGTTGACGCCATTAATGCGACTTACTGTGGGCGCCTCGAGCTGTGGGTTCGGTTGGTCATTGCTATTTGTAACTCGGAAGAGTTGTTCAAAATGCTCAGTCCAAGCTTAAGCTGATCTGTTCGATATGTCATATAATATCATAATATCATATAATAATCGGATATCTCCAATGGCGGCGGCTCTTTCTCCCTCTTCGGCTAGGGAGTTTGTCCAGGCTCTCTTGTCC
Organism: Uranotaenia lowii; assembly: GCF_029784155.1. Classification (NCBI taxonomy): domain Eukaryota; kingdom Metazoa; phylum Arthropoda; class Insecta; order Diptera; family Culicidae; genus Uranotaenia; species Uranotaenia lowii. The sequence goes on along the minus strand of NC_073691.1, from coordinate 117,686,315 downwards.
CGTCTACAAGCTCGTTTAACTGCCTTTTCCAGCTCCGCATATCGAAAGCGGGCGGCTGCTTTGGCTGATCCGGTACATGCCTGCTCAATTCCGACTTTCGCCTTTCTCCGATCATCGATCATCCTCCAGGTTCCATCCGACATCCACAAACTTTACCGTCTTCCACAAACTTTACCGAGAGTACCATGGCTCGTCGTGATAAAGGCATTCTTGATTCCACACCACTGTTCTTCGACTGTTCCGTCTGTCGGCAACTCCGAGGCTCGGGATTCTAGCTGTTCAACTTATGCCCTTTTCGCCTCTGGATTCTCCAACCGGCGGACGTCGTATCGACACCCTACTTTCTCCTCGCGCCGTTGGACACGCGCAACTCTCAGTCGTATCTCGCCAAGGACGAGGTGATGGTCAGATGCAATGTCTGCGCTTCGTTTGTTGCGGACATCAAGAAGGCTCCTTCTCCATTTTCGTTGATGCAGATGTGGTCAATTTGATTTTCTGTTCGGCCATCTCGGGATACCCAAGTGACCCAAGTGACCAAGTGCTGGTCGATGGGGGAAGAGCGATCCTCCCATCACCATGTTGTTGTTGCCACAAAATTCTACAAACAGCTCTCCGTTTTCACTCATCTGTCCTAGGCCATGGTGCCCCATGATGCGCTCAAAGTCCTGATTATCGGAGCCAATCTTTGCGTTGAAGTCGCCTATGTGGATTTGAATGTCACCCTTCGGAATTCTCTCAACCACGCTGTTCAATTGACTGTAAAACTGCTCTTTATCCTGCAAATCGGCAACGTCACTGCATAACACTGGACCATTGTAAGGTTTCTCGGACGACGGGTTTTCTGAATCTGGCTTCGATTATTCTTTCGTTGATCGGTTCCCATCTTATAAGGGCCGCATGGGCCTGCGGGCTTAATAGGAAACCAAATCCTCGTTCCCGAGTAGCGTGCTCTCCTCGTATGCCAGAGTAAAGCAGTAATTGCCCAGACTGTGTCTTGTGTTCTCCAGTGTTAGGCCAACGGAATTTCGCTCAGTCCCAATATCTCTAGCTTGAGGCGGCTAGCTTCTCTAGCAAGTTGAGCCAGCTTACCTGGTTGGGCAAGGGTCAAAACATTCCAAGTTCCAATTCTAGTCCGTGTTTTCATGCTAAAAGTCGTTGCCAAAGTTCCAATTCGGTTATTTCTTCTCTCAGTTTCCGTAACAATACAAGATATCAGGAGCAGTAGGTTGTTAGCCTAAAGTCCCTATCCCGCGATGGGGCTGCCATCTTGGACTTAGCTGGCGGAAGCCGCATTTCATAAATTCAGCCGCTCGCTGCGAGACAGACGCTGTTTGAGCCGCCCCTGACCTGGAGAATAAACGCTCGGTTGTTGTTGCACGCCATCCCTGACCTGGGGAACAGACGCATGCGGCCACCTTCTCAGTCTGCATGCGACCAAAGCATCCACCAGGGTTGGATACCCGATCTCCGCTTAGGTTACTCGCATCCCAGCCGGCACCGCGGGGAGGTAGAGATAGGAGTTGTGAATAAGAGGTGATATGACCACTATGGGGTCTCGTGTTGCACTTTATCCACCGTTTACCAGCCAATCGGATGCTGAATCCAATAATGAAATTCAAAAAATTCTCAGTAGAACAGTTTTTGAGTTATGCTCCAAACATGAAAATTTTGAAAAATAAAAAAGTAGGTACTTTTACTTAGATTAAAATATCTCGGAATGCATAAAAGAAATTTGAAATCTCTTTTTTGCAAGGTGAATAAATTTTCTATCGATTATTTGAACTTCATTTTTGCGTATAATTAACAGTAGGGGAGAGTGGGGATACTTGATCCCTTTTTCTTATTTTCACCATATCTTTTTGGAAACATTTAGCAACTCGCACTCTTAAACATTTTCTGACAGCGTGTAACTTCAAGTTTCTATGCTCCTAAAATTAAAACGATACTTGTACCCGTAAATGAACTAGAAGCATTTTCGTGGGAGTAAAAAAATTGCGATATTTTTGAAGTTAGGGGAGATTTGATCCTTTATTCAGGAAGCCCTAACCCATGGAAAAAATCAAACAAAACCAAAAGATAGATTGTTAATTGACTATTTTGGTCATGTTTGTTCTCATTTCACAATCTATAATTGTCAGAAAAAAATTCTATAGCTTATTCTCAACCCTTATGACATTGGATACTTACGGGCGCAGATTTTTTTTTATAAACAAGAGAAAATCTTTAGCCCTTTTCTTCAGATAAATTGATGGATGATCATTAGCTATTGGATAAATATTAGTAATCTCGTAATCAGAAATGACCACGATCCATTGAGAAGAAGAATATATCGGGATCATTTGTACCCATATATTAGGGATCCATTGTACCAAAAATCAACATTTTAGAAAAGCTTTTCTGAAAAAAGTTGGGAGTTTTCCATCGCTATGAAAATATTGTATTTTGAAGTTCATTTTACACTCGGAAGATTGATGTATTGGAATAAATAATTTTGTTATAATATTTCCATGTTAGGAACATTTTAAAATGATGAAAAAAGATCTTCAAGTCACATTTTGTGAAATTTTTCAAACAAAGTTCAATAACCCATAAACTAATTTTGTTAAAATATTTTTAGCTTCATTTTGATTTGATCTTTGTACGACATTCCAGTTTGGAGATATAGCTAAGGAATCAAGTATCCCCACGGATCAAGTATCCTCATTCTCCCCTATTGTTGATATTCCTGACTTTATGATAGAAAAAATTATGAAAAACGCATTTATTAAGAGAAACTTTTGTTTCAGCGAAAGTTTTAGACTCAATGGTAACATTTAACAAATCTATGGGCCTTAAATGTAAATTCAAAAGCTTTTTCTTAATAAGCCGATTGATTGTTATGAAAATTTTATTAAAGCTAAGTTAAGATAAAAATTTCACCCAAAGACTGCAACAAAATTGAATTGAAACAAAAAAGTTATTGCGGTCCAAAGGCCGCAAATTTTGTCTAACACGCAATTAGTACTTTTTACGCATTGCGTTTTATACGAGAATTTTCGGCCAAAATACAATTTTTGAACCGCAATAATTTTTTTATTTTAATCTCAAACGTGTTGCAGTCTTCGAGTGAAATATTTATCTCAACTTAGGATTTGATAAAATTAATTAAGATGGATAATGAGGCTGCTAAATTTTTTAACATAACTTATGAAATGTTTACTACAAAAAATTTAAATTTTGCCTTCATTAACTTCCCTAAGCCCTCGCATTCAAACTTTACCATTTGATAAGGCTTCTAGCTTTTTGAAAATGTCCCTATTTTTTCAAATATAAAAAATTTTCCTCAAAATACAACAAAAACTACACCAAAACTTTACATTTACTCAGGAAAAAACGTAAAATCTCACAAAAATCAATCTGCTGCTTTTCAACGCCTTGATTTCATCAGGGATGGTGTTTGTTTACGCGCCTTCAGGAAAAATAGATATATCATGATTTTGAAATTACAATTTTACTTACATTTTAAATTTTCAAAAACAAACCAAGTTTTTCCCTATTCGTAACTCAACTTATAGGTTTTTCAACGTAGAAAAAGTTTGAGATATTTAAACTTTATATATATCACAGTATTAAATAATCTTGAACACTTACATGTTTTAACCTGCAAATAATTGGAACAAGTTATTTCTATTAAATTTACATGACTTTAAACGTAGTGTAAATTCCCGAAAAGAAAAAAAAACCATTGTGAATTTACATGACCATAACAATGAAACCGTTCCGGCTCAATATACTTTTTAGTTTTTGAATCATTATTTTATCAACTTCTAGCCATCAGCCTTATAATAAAGCTTGACGATGATTAAAAAGATATTCATAATGTTCATATTTACTCGAAATCCGCGAGCTCCAGATTTGAAACAGCATTTTCTTTGCGCATCAAATCGAACTTGCTGCTTACTGGTCGGCCGTTCGGTGTTTGTTTGTTAAACGTTCCTGCTATAGGGTGTATCTGAATTTTCGTTTTAGTTTCGTTGGATACTTTTTGAGTGGATGTTGCTAAAAACAATTTTTCATTACTTTTCAAAATAGGTAGCACTAAGTTAATCTAGAATCCATTTCTTGTTATTTCATACTTGTTATTTGTTCGCTGTAAATTGAAATGTTCTTTGCAAAATGATGGAATGTGAAACTTGTCATTTGTTTGTATGAATATTAAAAAAAAATCCAAATTCACTTGTCTAAAAATTCACGAAAGTGATTTTTTCTATAACAAGTCAAAAAATAAAGATAAAGAAAAGCTTTATTGGGCTGAAACTTTTGGAAAACAAACTGAGAATATTGTTGACCTTTTTCAGTAAAATTTAATTTAATCCAACAGTTTAAATACATTTTGTGTCACTATTTTTTTTATTTTTAGATTTCATTTCAACCTTATCAGTTAGAGTTATTCTTATATTTAAAAAAATATTTAGAATTAGAGACAAGAAGTTAACTGTACCTTAAAACGAAATAACTTTTCTATCCAATAAAGTCTAGAGGTTTCTATCGAGTAATATACTATTCTATTTTTTTACCAAATGCAATAAAAAATTTATTATTCTGATGAACAATTATAAAAGATTTCACTTTTTTTGTATTTGTAAATATTGGCAAACAATAAGACACACCCTGTGCGTGACTGCAACGTGTTTGATTCCAAACATTGTTTCATGCAAAAGTCATGTAAAATTACAACAAATTGACCCGAATGAGGAAACGCATGGGTTTTTTCAGGGCTGCGTTATAGTATACAACACATCTGACCGAATTTTACATGAAATCAAATTTTACATGAAATGCAAAGCTCAGTATTTTTTTCTGTGTAGTCACCTGACACCTATATCGAAAAAGAAGCGCCAAAACAGATAAAAATCATTGTACCTTCACGAAAAAAAAAGGAATGGAAAATTCTTGGCTCCGGAAAAAAATTCTTAAGCTTTGTTAATTCACTGTTTCATAAAAACAAAATCTGAACCCTTTTCATGTTAACGTTTCCATCGCAGTAGGCTGGTTTTGTACAATTTAACTTGTTTTTCAAATGAAGATAAATCTAACTTCGTCCAAATGTTATACAAAACGTCTTCATTTCTATGGATGCCACGTTTCTGTTTTCACTGCCCAATACTTTTGGAAGAGAGAAAACTAGTTTGGGTGCAATATCACTTTCGACCAGTTTCCGTAAACCGCATCGCATCCTGAACGTGGTTTTCATTGAGAAAAAACAGACCATATAACATTTATAATTCTACACGGCATGTAACAACTCTTATCCGTGTGAGCCGGTCGGTGGTGGAGCCGGCAAACGTCGAATCGAGTTAGTTGCTCATTCAGCCAGCAGCGCCAGCAAAGAGTAATGCACCATTGGATGCACCCCTGCTGCCTGCCCTGATCCGTGCGCCTAGCTTGTCCGACCCGAATCGGTCGTTTCCAGCAAGCAACTGAAGACAACTTTCCATGTAGAAAAAATTCCGACATTTTCCTCCTAATTTGGTGTGATTTTCATTTTTTCCCATCTAAGAAAACTCATGAACGAAACAACTTTGGCCGATAAAAAAATACGAACGGAAGAATGATCACTAGATGTACCTGCCATATGAATGTTGTTGTTCGTGGTCCAAGCAGGCCTTTTGTGACAACATCGTACAGACAACAAACGGAAACGTAGAAAAGCGGATCGATTCGGTTTTTGGCGCATCAACAGGCTGTGGTTGCTTGGATGCCGTCGTTTCTGCCTTCAATATCAACGAGATCACGATTTCACGCAGAGTTTTATAAATTATACGGTCTTGTATGGGCAGCAATGAAAGCTCGCTTTAAGACAAAAGCCGAACTAGCCGTGTTTCTTTTCGGACTACCAAATGTCCGCCATCCGACAAACGATGGAAAAGGTAGCGTAATTTTCACAAAGCAATGCCACTCTTACTCTCGGTTGGCATCTCTAATTGAAGTCGACTCGGTTGCTAGCTAGAGGATACCAACAAGAGGCTGTTGCAGCACAATTTAAGCGCCCAAAATGGACTCATTCATTTCCACTTACACGACGATCACCCGTTGACGACTGCTGGAAAATAAGTAAAGTGGTGGTAATTTCATCAAAGCGGGAGTGTATGCTTTAATGTTTCTATTATCTCCTGGCAATTAAGTAGGCGTCTTTTAAGTAGAGCATACTGAAACTGAGCCGCCTTTAATCCATCCTGCGTGCTTGTGATTGATCGTAAAAACCGAGCCCAACAAGCAGACATTCTTCCTCGGATATCATTACTTGTCTACTGAATGTGTGTGTATAAATCATTTGAAGTACCTACAATCTAACCTGAAATGACCAATTAAATGCATGTAGTTAAGAGCATCCGCGAAGCGATCACTGAAAGTGGGAAATATTATCATGCAACCAATTGTTACTGCAGATGGGCATGTCGGATGATTATTCTAGTTGCTTTTGTTGAAAGCAGTGCTAATTTGACAGGTAATCTATGTTCTGAACAAATAATGGGCGATCGAAGTTATTTTTCTCTCTTAAAGAAAGACCTGTAAGATTTGTCCAAAATTTGGTGAAATTTTAGCTGCATTCCGCTTGCTTTAATGCAAAACCTTCATTCGAATTCGGCAGCGCTGCCATCGCCTACTGTAAACTGTTCAATGATTTTCTTCGTGAAACAAACAGGAAGAGATCAAATTCAAGCAGCTATTTAGTCTGAAATCGGTGTTGATACAATTGCTTGTTGCTTCTCTTGTACACAGTAAACGAAAATTACCGAGTTCGGTAATTTTTTTACCGAAATCCTAACATGTGTAAATCGTTAAACTGTTCGGTAATTTTTTCGGTAAAAAATAAACGAACATCGGTAAATGAAGAGTCGATTTACCGATGTTCGTTTATTTTTTACCGAAAAAATTACCGAACAGTTTAACGATTTACACATGTTAGGATTTCGGTAAAAAAATTACCGAACTCGGTAATTTTCGTTTACTGTGTACCGAAGAACGAAGTTTGGAATATAAGTATTGATTGGAAATTAAATCTATTTATCATATAAAATTGTCGAGTTCCCTCGCAGCCTTTGGCAAGATCAGTCGCGTTTTTGATTCTTTATAAGAGCTAACGACCCCCTTTTGGATGTTTGCTGACGTTTTGTGAGAACTAAGTTATGAGTCCGTCTCCCGGAGACCATCCGGACCGGACAATACCGGTATGGCTCGATCCTTAGAACCTACATGGACGCCTTTACTATCTGTTTTTATCTGCAAAGCAAAAACACAAACTTCTAAACCCATTTGTGGTTGGAAAATCAATTGAAAAGCAATTGGGAAAAGTTGAAGGCGCGTTTTTTGATCATGTTCGGAAATGGTATGTGATCAAAATACGAAACAAGGACCAAGCAAGACATTTGGCACAATTGAAGCAGCTTCTGGACGGAACCCCCATAGAAATTGGAAGGCACCCAAATTTGAACCAACGTAAGTTCGTGGTAAGATGTCACGAAGCCGAAGACATGAGTGAAAAAGAACTGCTTGTTGAACTGTCATCCCAGAAAATAACAGAGGTGAGTCGGATAACAAAACAAACCTCAACAGGAATCAGCAGTACATCAACGTTAGTGCTAACTATAAATAGTACGGTTATCCCAGAGTACGTAAACTTTGAACTCTTGGGCGTCCGTACAAGAGTATATATCCCTCAACCATTACTATGTGGGCTTTGTTCCACATACGGTCATCCGAAGAAACGTTGCCAAAACGAACGCAGGTGTAGAAAATGCAGTAGCTCAAATCATGACAGCAGTGAATAATCCGGCACAAAATTCTGCCACACTTCCAAAGCTTCCGATCACTCGCCATCCGAACGAACTTGCCCTGGGTAGAGTAATCTGCTGTCCTTCGTATGAGTGTTGAGCAAAATATTCCCATTACTGCAGCCCGTCAGCAAATTAGAACTACAAACACCACACACAGCTATGCGAAAGCCACCCGAACTGGAAATGTACAACAATCAACTCACCAAACTTCACAAACTAACCAGCAGCAGCAAACACAAGAAGGAACAACAACATAAACGAGATCACCTGACTTCGGCCTCTGGACAATCAGCCATCCATCTAACAGTCGCTTCACCACCTCGGAAAAAGCCCTCTCCTCAACGTTTCCAACCAGACTCCTTGAGTGGAGCAGGAGTTGGAAATAGTGCGCCTGAGAAACCATCTTCTGCCACTCTCCGGCAAAGTGATACCACTAAGAATCCCAACCTTCCCAAAACCCTTCCTTCATCCTCAAACCCTTTCCAACCCCCTAGTTCAAGTAGTAAGAAAAATGTAAAAAAGACCCTCGGCTCATAGATACTTGTTAAAAGTTAATAGGCATAAAAAAAATTATTTTAAGACAAAAAAAATTGTCGTGTAACAGTGTTAGTCTCACTACTCACCCGAAATGCTTGAACCAATATGTTTTGATCAAAATTGAACAGCATCTAGTTTAATAAATTACCCGTAGTTATTAAATTTGTAATTATTCAAATCAAATAAAAATCATGGCATCAACATTTCCATCAATAGTTTTCACCCAGTCGCCCCGAGAAGGCAGGCGTCAGGGATTTCAATCAAAGCTTTCTGACGCTCATCCTTTTGTACGTCGCGACGTTGGCGCAAATCTCCACAACAAATGAAGGTACCGTAAGCTGGGGGAACTTTGATCATTTTTTTCATTCATTTTAGAATATTTTGGAAGGGGTGGTTTTTTCATAATACCAAAAAGCTTTAAAACCCTTACTGAGCTGAGGAGTTTTAAACATGATCATGGATTGCAGTAAATTCAAACGACATTTGTGGTCATAATTAAATGTTTGTTACAAAACCAGATTTCGAGTTTCGGGGTAATTTTGATCACTATGGTTTTTACGTATCTCAACACGTTCAAATTTATTGTTTTAATGCCAATAAGCACAGAAGGCTCAAAACATCGATAACAGTAATTTTTTGTTTGGACTCAATTGGATTTTTCAACGTTTTCTTTCAAACACAAATATATTCGAAAGATGGACAATGTTGCTGCATACATTAAGGGGCAAAAATTATAAACATTTCTCAATATTTTTTGGCCTCGAAAACAAATAAAATTTTACCTTCATGGAATTAGCTAAGTCTTCGTACTGTTCCCACGTTCTTTTTTTCTTCAAACTTTACCATTTGATAGGATGTTTAGCCATTTTTCCTAAACAGGCTTTTCCATGGAAAATGACCGTTTTTTTTCAATATCCAAAAATTATCATCAAATGACCATAAAAGTAACACTTGAACTTAACCTAAACCAAGAAAAATAGTTGAACTTTCACATTGAACAACCCATTCGTTCCTAAATGCTTAAATTTGATCAGGAGAGATGATTGTTTGTGAGCCTTAAAAAAAACAGATATTTTAAGATTTTAAAATTATAGTTTAAGTAATATAAAAAATCTCCTAATAAAAACCAAATTTAGCTTATTTGTAACTCAATTTACAGGCTTTCAAATGTAGTAAACATTTTTCAGATACTCTTCATGTGGAACACCGGTAGGATGTTAATTTGGATGTAATTAAGTACTTATCTTTCTTAAGGGGGGGGGGGGGGGGGGGGGGGGGGGGATGGGTCTAACGGGTATAAAAAAAACACCATTTTCACGATTTTTTTCTAGAGCTATCATTCAAACAAATGTATTCAAATTTTTTGCATTATACAAAGCATTGTTAAAAGAACATTTAGTAATTTTTTCTTAGAAAAATATTGAAAAATGAGCCGGTGACGGAGCACGTTCAAGGATGCCTTCTAGAAAACAGGATTTGCGGTGGACACTGTATCTCAGCACAGAATCATCTGAAGTCAAAAAATCAGAGCAAAATATTTTAAATAGATGTTTTTCTGGACCCCAACGTTTTTATTTAACTTAAAAAAATTTTATGAAATTTTTGTGGCTGTTTGAAGTAAAAATTACGATTTTTCACGAAAAAATCCGCCATTTTTCACCTGTAAAATCTCCCCAAAGTAAAAAAAACAAAAAAGAAAAACGTTGGGGTCTGGTATTTTATATGTAGAAAATATGTTCCAAATTTGAAAAGAATCGGATAAGTAGTTTTCAAATGACGATGTCCACGGACTGTGAAAAATGTGCTTTCGAGAAAAACGCGTTTGAAGTTTCTGCTCTTGAAATGTTTTACAATAAGAAAATAAAAAAAATAAAAAATCGATTTTTTGAAAGTGTTAGACCCTACCAACCCCCCCCCCCCCCCCCCCCTAAACCCTTCATTTCATGATTTTTTATTTTTTCTCGAAAAAATTCTCAATAGTGCGCAATGATGAATACATGAAGGGAAAAATAATGAAAAAATATTATTTTCACATATTTCGGTTATTTAGCAAAAATATTAATTGTTGCAAATTTGCAACAACATGAAACGGTTACACCTTTTTGTTCTTCACACTAGACAACTGGAAATAAATGCTTATTCCTAATTTCTTTTGCACTAATCATAGTTTTCGCACAGGAATTTCGCAAATCTAGATTTCTGGACACCGTTAAAGTTGAGAATTTAGCTGGGAGTAGTTATGTATGTTGGTTATCCACCATGGGTGCACGGATTCATCGCAGTTTCTGCCTAAGTATGTGCTCACATGCATTTTTGGTCCGACCCCATGGCTTCGTATGAACTTTTATGGAGTAAAGTATTGTGTTGATGTAGGTATATTTTGGAAGAACGAGATAATCAGGTAACTTAGAGGTATTCCGGCATCCGTGTATATTAGACTGGCCCATAACAAAAAAAAAAATCCTTACATTCCACGCGGCACCCCCTAGGTTGGTGCCTTTAGATGAAAAAATGACTTTCTGAAAGTTTCAGGGCATTTGGCCGAAGCACGAGCTGGCGCAAATGACTTGAAATTTGTATAGAGATTTTTGGCAAAATGTATGAAAGATCGACATACTTTTACTCTTTGTATTCTAAAATATGTTTCCAGTATGCTAGAAAGCTCAGAATTTCAGGAATTATAGTTCAAACAATGACAAACAAGTTTGTAGAAGATTGTGACGCGATACGAGTTGACTGTGATGAGTTATCCGCAATTGAATGTGTGTTTTTTTTTGCATTTCTTTGATATATCGTGAACGGTGTATAAGCTAATCATAGCACTAACATGATCGCATCATCACACAATAAGTAACAAATGGAAAGTTCATAGTTTTTCAAACATTTCTTTCTACTTTTTGCAAAAATATTTGTTATAAAATAAGCTACAACTTTGCCGAGGACACTACCTTTCTATCTGTTATTCTCATTGTGTGACAATGCGAACAAGTACTAAACTAATAATCCACTGTTACACCGTTTAAGATATATCTATGAAATGCGAAAAAAATTCAATTGCGGATAACTCATCACAGTCAACTCGTATTGTGTCACAGTCTTCTACAAACTTGTTTTTCATAGTTTGAACTACAATTCCTGAAATTCTGAGCTTTCTAGCATACTGGAAACACATTTTAGAATACAGAGATTGAAAGTATGTCGATTTTTCATACATTTTGCCAAAAATCTCCACACAAATTTCAAGTCATTTGCGCCAGCTCGTGCTTCGGCCAAATGTTCTGAAACTTTCAGAAAGTCATTTTTTCATCTAAAGGCACCAATCTAGGGGGTGCCGCGTTGAAAAAAATGTTGTAAAAATCATCCCATATAAATTTGGGCCAGTCTAGTGTATATACCTGGCAAGCTGGCAGCTGGTTAAACTTTCATATAATCAGTTATAAGAGGAAACACATCTTACCTGTCGACCACTTATGGGATTCGAACCCAAAAGTTTTCTCGCCGATATCAGGAATCGAACCCAGCCTGACACATCGGAACCAGACTCGCACCAGCTTATCCACTAGACCACAAAGGCTCTCGAGAAACTAGCTAGGAGTAGTTATGCGATAATATAACACCTTTTGAGGAACTTATTCCTTACGTTTGCTTGAAGGTGCTAAATGAAAAGCTCCTTACCTAGACAACTTTTCTGAACATAACCTTGAACAAATCAACACACATCAATTCCGAAAACGTATTTAAATTGGTTCTGATAAAGATTCTAAATCTTAAATCATACCATAACGATATGCCAGTTTAATAAACAAACTTGAGTATTGAAGAGCAAATACTCAATTTAGTTTTGAAGGAATGATCCAATTACAAATTACATTAAACTATTAAACATCATTTGTTGGCAAAATTAAAGGAACAATAAAGATTTCTTTGGAATGTGCAAACTTGAAATCAGTTAAAATAGAATCAAAAATAAAACTAAATTCAATAACAAAAAGTTACAAATTAAAATCCACTTCCAGAGCTTCCAGGAAAAGGTTGAATAGTATGAATAAAGAGCATTTTTCGTCGATTTATTATAGGAAACGGCTCATACTTTAGTAAAAAATAATGAGCATTGTAATTTAAAATCAAATCATTCATTCATCTCTAAGAAAAAAAAGCAAAACAATACTTCAAACCTCGGTTATAAAATGTTGGCAGATAGTAGGTACTGAATTTTCAAGTGGAAAAATAAAAAAAAAGTATTCCTTGTTTGTTATTAGATTTTTAAACTCTCTGGATAAAGCCCCGTACTTGAGTTTGAATCATGTTTAATTTTGTAGAACTTTTGAAAATTGGTGTATGCTTATTTTGCAAGTTATAAAGCCATCTGACAATTTTTTGTTATTCAAAATATGTATTTGTTATACCAACGGGCCGTGGACAAAAATCAAAATAATTTTTTTCACGTACGCTGAACTACAAATTCCAAATAAGTTAATTATTCGGACCTGTCCTAGTTTAAGATTTGATAAATTTTGAACTTTTAATTATATTTTTCTAGTTTTGATAACGGGTTTGAGCAAAACTTTGATTTATTTCTCCTCGGGGGCCCTCTTTATCCAGGGGGGGGGGGTGCAATTTCCCCTACTCCCCCCCTTTCTAAATATGGCCTTAACATGATAATAAATCATTAATAACGAAAACACTTTCACCGGGAAACAAATACACTGATTAAACGATGAAAGTTTCGAAAACACACTATGGAACCCATATAACTAGCTAGGGTACTACCGTTGCATGATGTTGCAAATTTGCAACAATTATTGAAAACTCATTATATCGGAGAAAAAACAAAAAAAAAATTCTCAAATTTTGTTTATTATGCGAATTACTTTAGTGGGAATACGAAAATATTTTTTTTTGAGTCGAAAAAAAATTCTAAATATGAATTACACAAGGCCAAAAATTTGAAAAATAAGGCTTTTTCCACATTCCATATTTTTCAGATTCAAGTTGTTTTTTTTGTACCTTAAAACACTGAAAATAACTTTTTTTTTAATTGAACGTGATCTTGAAGTTAGAAATATTATTCCCATCGAAAAAAAAATTGACTTTTTAGCTAAATGTGAAATTTAAAACAGTTTTAATTAATTGTTGCAAATTTGTAACTTTATGAAACGAAGGGTTAAGGGGAAGAGAGAAAACGCGACCAGAAAGTTAGATTCGTCTCCGAGGATAGAAAGTTTTTGTTTTAGAATTTAAACAACTTTGAAAATGTTAAATCGAATTTTTATTTTGAGCAGGGAAAAGCCCGCGGGAGGAACAAATTTTAATGTCGTTAAGATACTCACTAACGTTTTCAATCTTATTCCAAAATCATGACAATCGTGTTCCTTCTATCGTTGCAAATTCGCTCGATCATCTTCCAAATGATCGCTACTGAAAGTTAGCAAATGCCAATTCATTCGACGATGGCCTTTCCCGTGAGTTGCTTTTGCTAGAGAAGGTAATTGTTCTAAATTGGCCTTAAATTTCACTTTCTCTCGACGGATTGCCGCCTGTTTTGGACTATCGTTGCAAATTCCTAAAGAAATCGAGGAGAACAATTGAAAAATTACTATCTATTAGGTGTGATTTACTATCTTAAATGCCTCGAAAATGTTTCTAGCCATCATTATCTTCTTTGAGTTTTGAGAAGTTGTACAATTTGATGTTGAATTATTAATTACTAACAGTCTTCGGGAACGGGGATCGGAACCAGACTAATTAATTGAGAGGGTCGTAAAAATTCAACACGGTTATATAACGAAAAAACATTTTTTAAACTTAAACCATGTCAAACGTGAACCAGTGCATCGTTTTTCGTTTACCAGATAAAGGCGATCAAAAAATTGTCTATAACTTTTACATGATTTTATAAAAAAAAATCTGTGATGGATTTCTGTAACGTTTAATTTCTTTGAAAACTAATGCATTGGGTCTTTTTCATATTTTTTTTTGGGAAAAATCAGTTTACAATGAAAATCATATCATACTTTTCTAATTCAAAGTAAGAATCCTAAATTTTATATTGATAAAAAAATTATAATTTTGGAAATCCATTCAATATTTAAAAATTTCGTGAAATCTGTGAATATTTCAAGGAAAATTCTGCGACCCAGATTCTGTGATAAAAATTTGCTCAAAATTGTGTGAAATTACAAATTTTTCTGGCTTTCGGCAACCTTGCTCTAAACAACTCAATCATAGAATAAAGTTTATAATAAATTACAATCTCTGATGAATCACGATAAAGAATTATGGAAACATTAAGTATTGATTATTGACAATTATTTCCCAAACCGATTTCCATGAGTTCGAGCTCAAGTGTAAACTTCAAACACTAGTGAATCGGATAGGTTTTCACCAATTTAATCGTATAGTATTTTTAAATAGCTAACCCGGTGTGCTTTGCTACACTTTGTAGAACTGCAGGAATTTGTGTTAAAAATAATTTGAATTTTTGTTTATAAGTATATCGTTTTCAATTTGAATTTCAACAGCAAGAACAACCTCTTTAAATGGAATCTGCTTCTTAAAGTTCGAATAGTAATGGCAATGAAGATTGATTCTATTTCTGAAATTATGACTCTACCTTACACTACCTGATTACAAAATGATGAATTTTAACATTTTTCGATGTCGTAAAAAACTTTACCCAGTATGACGGATTGGCTTGATAATATTACCTACACACTTTTTACTGGTTTCCTCATGCTATACCAACTCTGTTGATGTAGAAATATTTTCGAACAATCACTATTTTTTTTTAAAATAAATCTATTATATAAAATTCTCTTGTAACGGTGTTTGTAGTACTACTCCTCCAAAATGAACCAAAAGATTCAAATGAAATTATTTTTAGAATATTCTGTAGGCATGCGAATATATCGAATGGTTTATATCGAATAAAAATAACAGAAAGTCGCATCAATTGTCCGTAATAAATAATTAAATTTGTAGTTTTGTGAATAAAATTAAAGTCATGGCATCTATTTTTTCGAGAATTTCTTTCCTTTAGGCGATTTGTTTTTCGACTCAAAGGTCCAGGCGTCGTTTTGATTTCGTTTTATTGGAAGTGACAATTGTTGTCTTAAAACTGATGTTGCTGTTTTATGATGTGGGAATAAAGTGGGAAGATTTACATATCATTGCAGAATGCAATACGCCTAGAAGGTTGGTTTTGATTCATATCGATAACAGAAAAAAAGATGTTTTCGACAGAAATAGATCAAACATATTTTTTGAAAATGTACAAATGTACATAACTGAAGATGTATCAAGCACCTTCAAATTTTTAGAACAACAATAAGAACAGATGAAAATGAACAGCAACATGAACTCAACAGGAGTCTGTCCTCTCAAGTAGATTATATAGGATTGATGTATTTAAAGGCCGAATGCAGAGATTTTTTTCTATTTATTGCAAGCATGAGAGAAAGTTATCAATAAAATGAACAAATTGTTCATAACTAAAAGGTACAATAGAACAAGTGCAAAAGTTCTTCATTTACGAAAAAATGTATAAATTATTTCTTCATCTTTAAATTGTTGGGCTCAAAAAAAGAAAACAATCTAACTAAATAAACTCAATTTATTTTAAAAATCATTCGCCGAAAATCACTGTACTGTATGTTTACACACAATTAAACTTCGTACTAAACACGAAAAGTGAGTTTTTGTATTACATATTTTGGCTACACAGAAGAGACTGTCGATCCGCTTTTTTGTTGAAAAGTTTTTTTTTTATGATTGATATTCCACTAGAACCAGAATCTTTAATACGACCTGAAGGTGTTGAATATAATATAAATAAGGCCGGAACAAATATCAAATTCTTCTTTTGTCATCCCCCCCTTTGAAATTTTCGATAAACCCGAAGGGGGAAATAAATAAAGTTTGAAGAATTTTATGAAAAACTCCATACATTATTAGAACATTAAAACAATTCATTGAGCGAAAAACAAACCGCGGAAGATGGGATTGTTTTTATCTTTCATATTCGAGATTTTATCAAATTTTTGATCAAAAATAGTTTTATTAATCGATATTGGTCAATTGAGATTGTATGCAACTTTATTGCATGCAAGGTTTTGTTCAATTTATTCCAATTTATTGGTTTTTTGCATTAGTTTTTATTATTCCCCCCTCGTGATAATTCAACTCCAAATGACAAAAGAAGGATTTGAAATTTGTTCCGGCCTTACTTCCCATGAAACATCTTCCTCTTAAGAATTTGTTCGCTAAAATGATTCAGCATTATGTGAGAAAGGTCAGAAAGGGTGTTGAATAAAGGTCTTATGCTTCAAACAGCGTTCAGTAAAAGTGGAGTACCAAACATTAACTTAAACCGCAGAAAAACTTCAGATATATCAATGAAATTTGATAAATCAAACAGGAACACGTATTTACTTCACTACAAAGCCTTTACACTATGTTTCGCATCTATGAACAATTTTAGAAAAAGCATTATGTTTTCATTTACCTTAATACACGAGACAAATGTAAACCTAGAAATATCTGTGTCTGTATCTGAATTGAAATTAAGATTGAAATTTAAAAAAAATAGAATCAAAAGAAACTTTTATGACCGTTGCGCTTCTCGGTGCAAAAATCATCATTTTGTATGATGTTTTCATGAAAATTTTTAGAAAATTTCATTCCACCGTCGAAGCTTGAACAAATTTTTATCGATCCATGCAATTTTTGAAAGTCTGCTTTCAATCGATTGTTAATGAACAAATAAGGTCAGTAAGTTTAAAAAAATCAAAAGTCTTAAAAAGGATTCTAAGCTAAAAAAAAATGATGTCATTTAGTCGAATAACACAATTTAAACATATTTTTTCTCCTTTAAAATCCATACTTTCCCTTGGCTCAGCTAATTCATATGAATTTAATTTGCACTTTGTACTTTAACAAATGAAAATATAGTAATTTGCAGTATAAAAAGTCGCCAGATTTCATACAATTGCAAGTGCTGTTTAGCCTCACCTCAAGTTATAATGTGTCTCCTCTACAAGTTTGGTATATGGCGAAAAAAAATCTTTAACATGATTTTAGCGTTAGAAGATTTTTGAGTTCTAGATATGTTTCTATGATTTTTACAAACCTTTCCGCTTTGCAGTGTGAAGAAGGAAGGGATGTCTAGGAAATAAATCTAGAAATCAATTATTTAACAAATAGAGGGTGATACGGTCAAAATTTGGTCAAGGGAAAACGCGTGTAAATTGATAAAATCGTTTATTTAAAAACTCAAACTAAATTTCTTATTCAAGTTTAATTAGTATAAAATTCAGGAAAAATATTCAGTTAGGCTTCCGTTTTTCCAGATCCGAATTGCCGGGCCTTACGCTTAACCCCTGCCATTAGATTTTGTACAGCCACCTTATCCACCTTCTTCGCCACAGAAAGCCAGTTTGTCTTGAACTGCTGCTCGTCCTTAGCAGTTTTTTTTTTTGGTTTTCTTAAGGTTCCGCTTGACAATAGCCCAGTATTTCTCAATTGGGCGGAGCTCTGGCGTGTTGGGAGGGTTCTTGTCCTTGGGAACCACCTGCTTGGCGGCGTACCACTCCATGGCCTTTTTACCGTATTGGCAAGATGCCAAATCCGGCCAAAACAGGTCAGAACAACCGAGTCTCTTCAGGAAAGGCAGCAGACGTTTATTCAATCACTCTTTCACTTAAATTTCTTGGTTGACAGTCCCGGGAGCTATGAAAATGCTGCTTTTTAAGCCACAGGTACAGATATTTCTTCGCGAACTTTGACAGTTTCATGTGCTTGAAAATATCTGCTACCTTTCCCCTTCCTTTTGCCGTTTAAAACTCCTGTCCCGGAAGCTGCTTGTAGTCAGTCGGCTTTGACGTTTCGTCGTCCATTACCACGCAGTCAAACTTCGTCAGCATCGTCGTGTACAGCCTACGGGATCGCGCTTTGGCCGTCGTATTTTGTTTATCATCGCGATTTGGAGTCACTACCTCCTTGTAGGTCGATAGTCCGGCCCGTTTTTTGACTCGATGCACGGTTGTAGACGATACACTCAGCTTATTTGCGGCATCTTGGAGAGAGAGGTTAGGGTTTCGCTTGAAACTACCGGCAACTCTCTTTGTCGTCTCAGCGGCTTCGGTTTTCGATTTCCCTCCGATCCGGACTTCCTGGCTGTCGACAAACGTTCCCCAAACACTTTGATTACATTTATAACGGTTGATTTGGCAACTTTTAGCGATTTTGCCAGCTTTGCATGCGAGTAGCTCGGATTTTCGCGATGCGCGAGCAAAATATTGATACGCAGCTCTTCTTCCTTGGACGGCATTTTGACAACTGAAGAGTGAATTTCAAAATCAAAATAGGAGCAACATTCTACACACACACACCTTCAAAATGAGGGGTGTTCAGGTTTTTTAAATGCAAAATTGAAAGAAATACGTCATGTTGATATTGACCAAATTTTGACCGTATCACCCTTTATAATTTAGTTTTGAAAGGTGTAGCAAAGCACACCGGGTCAGTTAGTATTTTTATAATTCAGTTAGGTATCTGGGGTAAAATGCAACAAAATGCAAATCAAAGAAACACTTTGTAAATCTCGTTTCCATGTGCTGGAATATGAATGTTCTGCATCACGCGGTTTTAAACATTGGAATTTTATTCGTCGAAACATTTATTTTTATGATTTTTTTTTAAACGAACACAAACACAAACAGGATCTCAACGAAACATGATGTTTCCTCGAAGAGATTCCTTTTTCCTTAACTAAGCGTACATCTTTCGAGGATATGGTGGCTAGCATCTTACAAATGCTAAAACCACCAACCCACCGAAAGTGTACTATGTATGCCGTGACCGGGATTCAATCTCACACCCCCTGGCTTAGAAGACTTGAAGCTGTCCTCTACGCCACGGGCGGCGGCATGAGGATTAGGATTTCAGCTTGTAGAATTTTTCGTAGTATTTTTTAACTCCTAAAATGTATGCAGCATCCTTTTTATCAGAAAAAATGTGAACATTAGTTTTTACACACCAAAAAATTACTGTAATTGGTGTTTTCATGCGTATTGGTGTTTAAGGTATCGAAAATATATTAAAAACTATAAATTTTCATACGTATTCATAAGATTTTTCATTAAAAACGAAGTTTGTTACAAGTTACCCTATTTTATAAGGAGGATGAAAATCGCATGTTTTTAGAAAATTAAATATAACTAAAGAACCCAATAATTTTTCTGACTACGTCAATTTAAGGTTCCGAAAAACAAATTACGTGACATTTAATTTTCAGTGTATAACTTTTTTACAGGACATTTGCTGTAATAATAAATGAATCTTCGTAAACTTTGAAGGAAAACAATTTAAAATTACCGGTTTTGTTGATTACAGGTTGATTTATTTTAAAGGTTGCAGTTTCAGTGACACGTAATAGTCAAAAAAAATTCTGTATAAGTTTTTTAGAAGCCATTGAAGTTGAAAATTGTTGCAAGTTGCCCCAGCTGACGGTACTTCAAATCCTATTCCTTTTTTTTAATTTGTTTTTCCTTAAGTTAAGTTTGATGCTTTCACAATCAAATAAATCAATCTACTGCTTTCTTCATGAGAACGCGCCAACTCATTGATTTTCTGTTTATTCTTACAGGTAATTACAACTTGTAAAAACCCATCTGCATGATGCAAAGATATCACAAACGATCACAGGAACGCAATGATTACATAGTGTGAGTAATTTATGCAATAGTAATGGCATCTCGTCGTCTTGCACACAAATTGGTCCTTCCAGCATCAGCCAGCTAGTAGTGCCCGGAGCCTTGTTCCACTGCTGGTATAGTAGGTACTGTGTGTAAAATAACATTACTTACTGTAATGATTTCTTGCATCCATTACGCAGTAGGTAATAATAGTATCATCAGTTGTAACCTAATCCGCTCGACTATAACTCAATTCAACTGGTCAGCAGTCTGGAAAAGTCAGAAGATTCCTATGTAATGCTAGACAGAGGCATTCTCACGTTTCATGGCCAGATCGCTTATTTCCGATGCCCTGGGCGACTTTCCGCCTAGAAAATCAAACTTCACGATGTTCTATATCTTCAATGTCTTGTAACTGACACTGATAAATTTTCTAAGGTTTCAAATTCATGTCTTAGATTTTGGTTTATAAAATCTGTCTGAAATTTTGATATACTGATATTATATTCGGTTAATTATCTTCGGTTAGCGATGATGTAGGTACTATTTTCCAGCATTCAGTCAAATCTTTTCTGCATTCCGTTCCAACATATGCTCGAATCGATAAGCATCAGAAATTAACTACACAACAAACCAACCAAAACTTCTGCTGAATTCTGAAACACACGAACCAAAAGTATACGAGCAAACATGTTTTGGGATACATTTTTGAGCGAGCATCGGAACAGGTTTGTGGCATGCAATTTTCAGGGTCGAAATTCTCGAAATTTCAGCCAACAAATAAACGCACATTCGCCCGGCTCGAAACTACTTGGCTTCACCTCTTTGTTGAGTGCATTGTACCAACGCGAGGTTTTGTTGCGCAACCGAATGATAAAGATGAAACGCGAAAAATTGGCGTCTGAAACGGATTAAAAATTCAACCATTTCTCTTTCATCTGAACTCGTTGTGTCGGCATCTGTAGTGAGCGTTGTTTTTGTGGAATTTTCGAGTGGGGAAATGATGCCCACAGCTTTAGATCCGAATTCAATTTTTATTGAAATGTGGCTAAATTGAAACACGCGATGTAAATTTCTGTATGGCGATAATTCCATGTTCGTAGGTATTTTGTTGCTTACACACAAGCGTTAAATATTGTAAAGGATAGTATAGAATTACAAATTTGTAAAATTCCACGGGCAAGCGTTACTTGTTAATGATAAAAAATATTTCTACCACCTTTACAGCATATCATCTTGAGCCCGGGGCCAACAAAAAAACCAATGGCAAAAATGGTAAAAATAAATTGAAATACTTGGAATTTCGATTGCTTTCCAGCAGACTGCATACATGCATAATCACACGACAGTCGGCTTGAATATTTCCAATGGCCGGTATCTGCTGAGTTCTCAGAATAACGTACAATAATAACGGGCTAAATTCTGAGCTCCACATTTGCCACGAAACATAAACTGAAATGAACTTCACGAAATATTTTTATTGTGATAAAGTGGTTGACATTTACAAATTTAAAACAATTTCAAATGTCAAAAACAATATTGTCCATTATGAATTCTGAAATCCATCCATAAATCTCACTAGTTTTGTTAAGACGGGTTTACCAGAGCTTTTGCTGTAGAAAACTCTATTGAGTAAATAAATAATAAGCCAGATATGCAATTTCCCAGTTAGATTGCTCACTAGGTCAAAGTTGGCGATCTTGAATCGAAACCGCTTGATGATGTGTAAAAGTTAGTTAAAGTGCTAACCACTAGTAGGAAACTGGAAACAAAAATAGAAAAACACAGATTTTAAAGATATTTTCAAACATCATTTTAATTAGATGATGTTTGATAAATTGATAATCTCTCTTGATGTGTAAGATGCTGTAAAATGTTATGATTAGGGACAGTATTATGATTTATTTCGTAATATTTCCGTCCAGCTCAGGTCCACCAGTCAACAATCATGTTTTGTTCTTAAGTGGAAACAACATTTATAGAGAAAATTCAAATAAATCAACTAGAGATGTTCTGAATATTCGGTCGGCCGAATATTCGGCGCCGAAAAGCGCCATAAAACCGTTAACCCGAATATTCGGCTCACCGCATAGTTGGGCTAAGTATTCGGCTGAATAGGCCGAATATTTGTTTTTTTTTTAAATTTATACAATAACAGAATTTTTAAACTTTTCAACTGATGTTGCATAAATTATGAATATGAAAAAGTAATATTGAAAAAACTACAAACTCATAAAAAACTTATGGTTTCAGTAAATCATCTTAGATGTATCCGTGTATCTTTCACTGTAGATTGCTATATATTTTGATTATCGTTATTCCAAATTTTCTTGATTTATCCAGGCTTGCTCATGAATCCATTAATGAATTAGGGAAAAGTCAAAGCTGACCGGGATAGCCAGATATTTTTTTTAACTTTTTGGATTTAACCTGGGTTTATTCAGATTATCTGCTGAATCAAATAAAAAACTCAAATTTCTTTTCGAATATTTTTAGATGTTGCGTTACGTAATTTTTAAAGGAAATTTCAAGTAATTTCCAAGTTTTCAAATAAAAATCTTACTTCGCCGTGTGGATACCCTAAATAACCATGTGCACTAAAATTGCAGCTAATTTCGCCAAAACTGGCTCACAGTGCTAAGAGAGAGCAGAGAAGCTTTAAAGGTGTTGTTGAATAACATTTTAACAAATGATTAGTTCTTATGGTTTTCTGGGACGTGCTGAGTTTTCGGTAGAAATAAACTAAACTCTACTCATATACAGCAATTTACTCCTATATTTTATTTCCTCTACTCGTCGCAACAAAAGTGAAAACTTAACTGACTATTGGGTGCACCGCCCAAGTAACCATAAGCACTAAAGCTTTGCAATTTTATAGCTTTACACCAGCATTCAAAGGCTAAATTACACTATATCAGCACATCAAGTGCAATTTTATATTACAACAGCCCTTCGAGTGCTATGCTGCATCATGTTAGAATTATACCACTCTTTTAAAATGCAACTTGCATTCTATCAGCTTTGCACAATGCTTTTGAAATGCAACATTGCTCTAAATCAGAATAACAAATGCTATATTTTCTAAGCATTAAATTGGCATCACACAAGCTTGCTTTAATGCTTTTAAGCACTATGTAAGCACTACAGTGGCATTAGGCCAAAGCACATTAGCATTGATTGATGCTGAATCAATGCAAGTTTAGGGCATCGGTTGCTAGAAATTTGATTCAAATAGGTCTTTTTTCAAAGATTTAACGCGGACCTGATAGGTTCACAGGCAGAGTCAATGTCAAATGTCAGAGCCACATATGTCATGAGTTCGATTCCAGGTCACCTTCACCCGAAAAATAAAAAAAAAATATCATGTAGAAAATTCAATCCGAGAGATCTCTTCAATATGCATAAGCGAATATAAAAATAATTACAAATTTAGTATCATGGCCGAAAAATGAACCGAACAAAAATCCAAAATAATTTTTTTTTTCGCATGGTCGAACCTCATTCGAACGCCATTTGCATTTTCCCAGCATTTTACCCGCCAACGCTGTAGCTTCAACCAATGCTATAACAGTGCTTTTATAGGATTATACCAGTTTCTGCACTAATGCAGCAGTTAATTTCGCCAAACCTGGCTCACAGAGCTAAAATGATGCACAGAATCAAGCACTATAGCTGACGCTAGAGCAGAGTTGATGCTAGATTTTAGTGCTTATGGTTACTTGGGCGGTTGGCGCCTAGCGCACTTTCATATAACGGCGAATGTCAGTACGACTCGTTGCAGGGTTGAAGTCGAAGTTGCGAGAACAGGGGTGGTAGCATCTCCCCCTTTAAGACTAACCAACGACGTAATCCTCCAAGCGCTGCGGAAGACGACCTGGTCTCTGACTGGTCTCGGGGTCTTGACTGTAGCAGGCTGGACTGGACTGGATACCGTTGAGCCAGCCTCGAAGAACTCGTCGTTGTCAGAACTGTCCCCTTGGTGATGGTCTACAGGAACTGGTTCGGTTCCAACCGGTGGAGCGGCTTGCTGTCCCGAAGACTGTTGCTTGAGTTCGAAATCACCCACCAAGATCTCCAATGGAGTGGGTACTGCTGACGGCTTGACTGCGTCACTGGATCGAGGCCATAATTGGTTCACGTGCGAGCGAATCAGCTTCCTCCAACCCGTCTGGTAATCAAGGAGAACGTTGAAATTGACTCCTCCGATGACCTCGATCACAGTTCCAGGAATCCATTTCCACTTGTCTGCATTGTCATAGAGCTTCGCGTAGACTTGTCAGGCTTACTGTTGAACACTGGTGGTTTTAGGAGATCGAGAGTTGTTCGCATTGACCTGCCCATCATTTCTTCTGCACGAGACTTCCCAGCAAGCGTTTCACTGGGTGTAGAACGGTACACCTGTAGAAAGGTTTGAAGAGCTTCGGCAGACGGTACTTCTTCCCCCTCTACGATTTTTCGTAGATATCGTTTCAGCGTGTCTACAAACCTTTCTGCTTGTCCATTCGACTGAGGGTGATATGGAGCGGTACGAATATGGATGATACCTAGCTGCTCACACATCTTCTTGAACTCACTGCTACAGAACTGCGTTCCATTGTCGGTGATTAGTGTCTCCGGAATACCGAATCTTGCAAAGGTTTCCAGAAGGAATCTGATAGTAGCAGCTGCTGTTGTCAATCGCGTTTGGAACATCTCAGGCCACTTCGAATACGAGTCGACGATGACTAAGTAGTACATACCGTCAAGCGGACCCGCATAATCCAAGTGAATCCTCTTCCAAGGTCCATCTGCTCGTGGTCACGGTTGAGGTTGGAAATGTGGTGGAAATTTGGCTGCACTGGCACAGATGTCGCATCGACGAACAAGATCCTGAATGTCGTTGTTCGGCCAATATACCACACTGCGCGCATTAGCCTTCATTCTCTCCATGCCTTGGTGACCCTGGTGAAGCTGTCTCAGTATTCGCTGACTGTAGAACTCCGGTACAACTACACGGTCCTCCATCGGCGAATGTGGAAAGCTTTGAGTTTTGGATCTTCAATCTTACGAGGCCAACCATTTTCAATGAACTGGACAACCTGCAGAAGGTTTGCATCCTTTCTTGTTGCGGCACTGACCATCTTGAAGTTCACTGGCAGGGTTGTGAAGCAATCTTCAAGACTCTCGTTGACATCCTCTTCCAGACTGATCGATGGGACGACATACTCTTCCTCCGGCTTCTGATGATTGCTGATCAGCCTCGATAGCACATCTGCGTAGCCGAACTTGTCTGTAGAGATGTATTCTACGTTGAAATCGAATCCCACCAGCGATAGAGCCCACCGCTGGAGTCGATTGGCGGTGTGTAGTGGAATGCCCTTTTTCGATCAGAATACTTTCAGCAACGGTTGGTGGTCCGTCTGCAGCGTAAACTGTCGTCCGAGTAGCATGCGACGGAACTTCGTTACTCCGAAAACCAGGGCAAGGGCTTCTTTTTCGACCTGACTGTAGTTTTGTTCCGTGCTGGTCAACGTTTTCGAAGCATGCGCAATCGCTTTGAGCTGGCCATCGGGAAAGCGATGCATGATTACTGCGTCTATTCCTGTTTTCGAAGCGTCACCCGCCACAATAAGCTCTAGTGATGGATTGTAGTGGGTGAGTAACAGGTTTGACTGCAAAATTTTCTTGATGGTTTCGAAAGCTTCGTTGTACTGTGCACTCCACACAAACTTCTTGTCATTTTTCAGGAGATCATCGAGGGGTTGACGGATGCGATGAATTTCCCGAACGAACTTTCCGTAGAAATTTGCTGCTCCGAGAAACGATCTGAGCTCACTGACGTCCTTCGGTTATGGCATACTGACAATTGACGCCACCTTCGCTGGATCAGGCTTGATTCCGTTAGCGTTGATGATGAAGCCCAAGTATCGGATCTCAGTTTGGAAGAAGTTGCACTTTTCCGGCCGCAGGTGGAAACCGTAGTCCTGGATGCGTTTGAAGAGCTCCTTCAGAATGCGATCGTGCTGTTCTCGACTGGCGCTGTAGATGGTGAAGTCATCGAGAAAACTGTCCACCACTTCCAGACCAGCAATCATTTTGCTCATGAGCTGTTGGAAGGCTCCTGGCGCGGATTTCACTCGAGGGGGCAGACGGTTAAACTGGAAAGCAGTCGGCGTGTGTTTATTGTCAGCATCCGCTTCGAATCGTCGTCGACCTCGACCTGAAGATAGGCGTCAGACAAGTCGATGATGCTGAACACCTTGCGCCCCGACAGTTTTGAGAAGATGTCCTCGGGTGTCGGGAGTGGGTAGTGGTGTGGTTTGAGCACTGCGTTCAGGCCGGTCGAGTAGTCGGCACAGACTCGAATTTGTCCTCCCGGCTTCTTGACCGAGACGAATGGGGCTGCCCAGTCAGAATAGTCCACCGGCGTGATGATGTTGAGCCGCTGAAGCCGATCGAGCTCCTCGTCGACTTTGGGAACTGCGTGGAACGGTACCGGTCGTTTTGGCCTAAATACCGGTTGGGCATCGGGTTCCAGGTAGAGTTTCACCTTAGTCTTCGTACAGTGACCAAGTGAATCCCTAAAAATTTCAGAAAAACGGGTGAGGTACTGGTTGATAGGTTGGATAGAATTGGTAATTTCTCCCAAAAGAGGCAACTGTTCACCGGACGCTGTGTTTGCTCTGTGTTCGGTGTGCAGCAATGTTGGTGATCCACATTTCTTCCATGCCTGCTCGGAAATAATGGGGATATCCGAGCCACAGTCGAGCTGAAGTTTCACCTCGTGTCCATTGATTCGGGTTGTCACGTACTTCCGTCGACTGCGCACTTGATTTACTGAATGGATTGTGTTTGCTTGGTTTTACTTCTTTTTCATGTTCCGCTTCTGTTGCTGCTGCGGCTGTTTGTTTTCGTTGGTCGTTTTGACAGTCCGGTTGAAACAGCTGCAGTATCCTTCTTTGAGCCCCTCTCTGTTGCACTGTTTACAGACGTGGCAAGTGTAGGAGCAATCTTAGACGAAATGCATTCCCCCACACTGCCAGCAGGGTGAGCGAGGAGGACTTGCGTTGCTTGGGGTGGCTGTCGGTTTCTTGGGCTGGAGCTGCTGTTTCTGATGATGCACCGCTTTTACACTGGAGCTTGTCTGTCGTTCCACCAGCGCCGTGTCATGCTTGAGATTGGACAGCCGCTGGCATTCCGTGATGAGCACTTCCAGATTGAGTTCTCCTCTTGTTCCAGACTCCAGTTTCGACAGCAGGCGCGTTCTGACCTCCGCTTCCTTCGAGGATTGCATGCCACAGACGAAAATCAGTGCTTCGAATTGGTCAATGGTAAGATTTGCCAAATCAAGGTCTTCGCACTGACGGTATGATTCCGGCGTAGGTGACATAGTCGTCGGCATCACTTTTCACAACCCGGAGACAATCGTAACGTTTTCTGACGAGTGATTTTTGTTGAATACCGTCTTCAGCTTCTGGACTACCTGGTCGAAGGTAAAGTCCCGTGGGTGTTGCGGTAGGAGGTAGTTGGTAAACTTTTCGTGAACTGGTACACTCAAACTGCGCAGAAATAATCGAATTTTCGCTGCGTCGCGTCGTCCAGATCCCTACCGTCCGCACTGAAGAGATTCTCGTATTTGCTGAACCACCTGTCACATGTCATTCCAGCGACTGGGTCGAAACAAAATTCCCTGATCGTCGATGACAATGATTCGCTGATCTGCTCCACACTCCGCTTCACAACTGGGGCCAGTGCCGCCGTCATCTGCGGAATGGAAAGGCGTTCCAGAAGCAGCAACAGACGCGCGTTTTGATCCGCCATTTGCTTTATCACCTCCCGTGCGGGAATCTGTTCGAAGCCCGGAAAATCTTCGTTTCCTCCGCCTTCTGCCCTTGTTGTACGGTAATCCGTATGGAAATCACTTCAGTGGTGTTTTCGGTTGACTCTGGAGTGCACCGGTTGGCGCACATTCGTATAACGGCGAATGTCAGTACGACTCATTGCAGGGTTGAAGCCGAAGTTGCGAGAACAGGGGTGGTAGCAGGACGTGTAGTAGAAAGTATGTAACGCTTAAGGTTAAAGATCATCCTTCTTTTTGGCAACTATTTTGGGAGACATCTAATTGAAATTCGATTTAAATCTAACACAATATCAAATAATCAATTTCGAATAGCTTGGCACTTGTTTTGACATGCTTTGTTCCAGATTTTATTTACTGGAACTCAATCTTTTCGATGATAAACATCCTAGAAGCGACAAGTCCTCTGTCCTTTCAGCTAATAGTGACATTTTGAAAATCAAAGCGACCTCTACTTAAAAAACAAATGTATTATACAGCTGATTGGAAATAATCGACTCAAAAAACATGATGAGCATTAAGATGGAAAAAATAGAAGAAAAACGAAATTATCGCTTTTGAATTTTCTGGAAAACTATACAGAATATTTGACCGGTCGAGTGTTCGTTTGTCCGAATAGTTGAAAAGGCCAATCTCTAAAATCAACCCAATTTTAAGAATTGTGTAAATTTCCCTCTTTTTCTTTGATCAGTGCAAGAGTTTTTGTTCCTGTTTTGTACATTTTTTTTTATATTTTTGACGACGACATCCACGTTCGAGGAAGACTTCAATGTAAAGCAGAAATCCTGGGGCGAAGACCTTTCGAAAAATCTTCAGTTTTTTTTATAATTCCAATGAAATGGAGATCAATCATCTTAAGGAATCATCCTTATCAGCTAGCAACCTGTTTGAATTTATGAGTTAATCACGGTTATTATGATCTATTTCATCTAAGAAGGAATCATCACTTAAAATGTCATGCGTTTGCAATTAGCGTAACAAGAAATTTGCCGATCATTTTTAACCGCAAGCTTTTTTTTGCAATTCCTTTGCTTACATAGTTTTCACCACTTCTACAGAATATCATCAACTTGTTCAAACAGGTGCGATGATGAATGAAATGTTTCACCATATTGTTCGAAAACGGTCATCATATTCGAGACCTTCGGAAGGCTGCTTCAATTGATGCCAGAAATGCTCGTTTGAAAATTGAATCTTGATCTTGGAGAGGTTTCCGGCTTCCTCCCCAGGAAATCGATGTTCTTCGCCAAACCATCTAGATCTGACAACTCTCCCCAGGTCAATATCCCTGCCTGATGCCTAAATCGATAACAAACTGTTACCAAAATGAGCTATGAATACCAAAACGATTGCATAATTGAGCTTCACAATTCTCTCGATGGCAAAAATGGGATTCAAATCCGCTTTTTCGTAGAAAAGTAAGTGTTCAGTAGTTTTGAGGTCCTATCCAAAAAATAAATCCGGCTCGTTGTGCACTAACCGGCTAATTGTCATTTATTTTTCTTGCTGAGTGAATCTGGTACTGTATTAAAATGTAAAATTGAGGGACTGTAAAGAGTTCAAATCCAACAGCTGTTGCAGGAATAACATTTTTTGAAAAAAAAAATCGACTAAAAACTTCTTTTCACAAACATTGAAACTTTGAACGCATTGAAAAATTTAAGAACGATTATGATGCTTTTCTTTATGGTGATAAAATGAGGATTGTGATTTTCGGTATTTCAACGAGAGAACTCGTCGTCCGCATAGCAAATCAATGATGGTGAAGTGAAATTTCATTTCAAAAATGGTTTTTTTCATAATCCTGTGAGTCTTTCAGGGCAAATCAAAATTATGGAAATATAATATTATTTATAGTTATGACTCCATTTTCGAGAAACATAATTTTACCTACTGAAATCTCTATTTTGAAAGCTCGCCGTAAGTTCCATATGTGAAATCTAACATGAGGTTTTTCAAGTAATGGTTTCTTAAAATATCTTCAATTCATTTCAATGTTTAGAAAATGAACTTTCTACTGACCACAGAAATACCAATTAAAAAGTTTGATTTTTGTTTTTCATGTTTCCTAACTCCTATGATTTTTTTTTTCATTTTATCACTAATACTTGTATTTGCTTCTTCGGTTGATTGTTCAATCTTGATTATGAATTTTAGATAATTTAATTTTGATTTTTGTAAACAATTTTTTCATTTTTTACTATGTTAAGGATCAAAAGTAAAATGTGGAAGAAGCAAGCGGGGAGTGATTTTTGAAGGTTCAATTATTCGTAGATAGAAAATATGGCTGTGGGAATGCGATCAGTGATTGGTGATTAGTTCCAATATTCATAGATAGGAACGAGTTTGGTATGTATCTATGTATGTATCTATGTATGTATGTATGAGAACCCACCAGTGGCTGATAGGTCTTTCGACCCGAGGCGGTACGGGAAGTCTCGATCGCACATCCAAAAATTGTTCATTCTTAACCCATCAACAATAATTGCAGCACAACCAAGGGGTCCGTTACCACTGGCTTGGGACAGGTTTGACTCATCTTACTCTCTTCCAACTGTTCGAAACAAATAAAGAATCCTGAAAAGGTACCGAAGTACCCTACCCAGAATTCAAAATTTGTCGAGATACTCCGGCTGGCTTGAACCCACAAACCATTGTATATCAGTCTTCCGATTGTTTAATGTCCTATCCATTCCCCCCACTAAACCCCACAATAGAGTTAAGCTATTTCATTACATAATGAATTATTGATATTGTTTCATATCTTACCTTATTACCACCTGCAATTCCATTTCATAATAGTTATTTTCCCTGTTTTGAAAGGAACTCAAGAATCCTTTTATGATATAAAAAAAAACAAGATCAATCGTAATTCTTTAGTCTTTTGAAATTGAATAACATAGTCGAAATAATAAAACATTCTTATTATTTCACCAAAGGTTTCAAAATCTATATTGAATAAATTTGAGAAGCAGTAAACTGTTATGGTCGCAGCAAGCTTAGCATTGATAAACTGCACTTTGACAATATCATGAAAAAAAAAAACTTCCCCAAATCGTCGATCGCTAGTTTTTTAACTTAGTTTCCAATTTTGAATCTTTATGGACTTCCATACACAATATGATACACTTAACAACAAAATTAGCACTTTACACAGATTCATTTCAAGACGGAATTGCAGATGGTAATAAAAAAATTTTTGCAAGGAACGAGCTCACCAATTTATAAGCTACAAAATCCGCAACGGCTGGCAAACATTCTCTTAGATTTCTTCCCACTATTTGACATATCAAAATTCATTTCATCAATTAAAAAACACGCTGATAATGCAATATAATTCGTAGTTTTAAAATAGAAAGTTAATTGAATTGATCTCACCGAAATTTCCAATGGAAGCAACTTTGCTAGTGTTCACTTTAAGCTTCCAAAATATCCCATCACTCGATCCGACTAATTTCAATATTATCCTCCAGCTGATTTGCGACCACTCCTTTACATTATTCTAACACTGATACTCAACATTGTTTAAATAAGTGTCCAAACGAATAAAATAATTGAAATTTCCTCACAAATCAAAACTTTTGGAAAAAAATTTACCGGAGCACAAACTTTTCCAAACTTCACCGTTCAAGCACACGCCTACTTCAGCCTCATAGATAGGAACGAGTTTGGTAGCTAAAAAATAGATAATTTTTTTTTAAATGTTGCCACCTTATCATTTTGACGGATAGTTTTTTATACGATAATTTTTTTTCTTCTTTTCGTCACTTTACGATGACTGTTATTAATAGGGATAAATTGCACTGATCGAATGTGCTAACAAGTTAGTTTTTGCTCCCGACCCGAATAGATTGCCTAGCCATAATCTCATCAATGTTCGGTATGATGATGTAAATAAATGTCTGTTAATGATGGGTTTGTACTGGGCGTTTTTTTTCTCTTCGTCAGTTGTTTTGATTCTTTGCCAAAAGCCTTTGATTCATAATGGATAAAAATAAATTTCAACACCTTGCTCGGCCAGATGCTGAGAAAATCGAATTGAGAAGGAAATGAATTGATGAGCATTTTATAGGTTCGCCGCCAGTTCATGGCCATTGTTAGCTTTGCCAGCTAATCAGGTCAATAAAAATCAGCTTCTGTTGAGCCCGAATCAACAATCCGTTCGACAACTTGTATACCATTTTCCCATTGACTTGATGAGCTTGCGTGAATTCTTTTATGAAACAGTCTTTTATGCTGCGGAATTCAGCTTTGGAAATTTTGATATTTTATGAAATCTTGTTAATCACCAATTACATAAACAAAGGCAGAACACTATAGCTGAACTGAAAACGTCATGTGTATCTTATACCGTATTTGTTTATTCCGAGTATTGCCTAGGTTTGCACTGGTGCATCACTAAGTGCTGCCATCTCGTTTGTTTATTCGGACAGTGTTGCACTGGTTTTGACCTGGTGTCGCACTGTCATCGGGCGGTGGTGCCCCGAAAATTTTGCCAGTGTTGCGAGAGCGCGTGTGAGTGAGTGAGGTAGCAATACACACTGGCGACGATTTGTGTTTGTTTTTATCGGGCTAAGTGCAGCACTGAACGTGGGGAGAATACAAATACGGTATTCGTTTAAGTTCAGCTGCACTGCTGCCATCTTTGAAATTTACGAACAGAGTGAGCTCAAGTGTAAACAAAGTGAGCATATTTTTGAGGTTTTTCAAACAGTTATTTCAATAGCTTAAAAAGCTTTTTTGTTCCTCTTTTTGGTTCATCTAAACCCACGCCGTGCGCAAAATTTCAAACCAACCATTTTTCAATCGTTTTGACTAGTAAATTGGTTTCGTTCCCCTGGTTACATATCTCGACAGAAATTTATGCATTTAGATGTATTGTTTAGGCAATTTATTTAAGATTTTGAATAAATAAAATTTGAATCAATTTAACTTACCAGATGACCGAAAGAGAGCTTTGAACAGAAAACCTCCGAAAAATTACATCATTTTAAAACTCAAATATCTGCTAAGTACTTTGGCGTATTAATATTATTTTATAAGTTTTGAAATTGTGAAAAATAAATTTTCTCAGTCATATATAAAAACTTTAGGGTCACACGGATCGCTATCCTTACCGGTAACAAAATTCTCAGTTTTTAAAAAGGTTACATTTTTTCTTAGCAGCGCTGTATCTCATTCTAAATTAAACCGGTTTTCAAAATTCAAATTTAAGTTTTATTTTGAAAGCATGGTCATCACTTTCACTGAATACACATAGTATCTCAAATATTACTGTTATTCGTAATTTGAGAATGAAAACAACAAGAAAAATCGCAGTTTTCGTACCCGGCTGTTATGATGCGCGCATTTCTGATTTTGTTATCGTGGTTTCTTAAAAAACTACATCAAACCTGCTCACTTTTTATATAACCAATGATAGATTAAAATCTCTACAATCGATTGATATGCTATTTATGAGGTTCTCAAACTATTCTCAATGTGACATCATTATCTTTTTTCAGATATAGATTTGATTTTAATGCGGTAGCGTGCGCACATCTTAACCAGGAGGTCGAGGTTCGAATCTCCTGGCTCTAACCGAACTTAAATTATTTAAAAATGCAAACATCACTGTTCAGGCAGCCATAACTATTTCCATTTTCAACTGATTTTGATAAATAACCACTTGAAATCTTTGTTTTGAATTTAAATTAAAAGCCCTTAGAAAATTAGATGTTTTTAATGATATTATCGAGTATAAAACTGTCGATTAAACAATATTATCCCTATGAAAATGCATTTTTATCATATCATTTTATTTATCATATAAAAAAAGAGATTTCAAATTGATCCGAGATATTTGATTCAAAGTACCTAGATAGAAATATTTTTTTTATTTTTAAAAAATTTCATATTTGGAACATAATTTAAAGACTGTTCTATTTAGATTTTTAATGAATTTACATCAACAATATAGGTCGGCACTTGATTTCACGATTATTTTATCTTATTTTGTATACTCGTGAAATTGCTACATACGACGTTGTTTCCACACTGTGCGCTCTATAATCTTTTGGAAAAAGTTTAATTTGATCAAACACTGTCACTTCATGCATGCCCAAGAATCTTCATCAAATTTTTCCTCAATTCCATAATTTTCTTTGTATTGATCTATTTTTTATCAAAATTTGTAGCCTAAGCTGTACTTTATTTACATGCTTCGAGTATTCAAAGTTTTATTTCGCCTAAAACCTTCAATAACGTCGAAAAATTTCAATTTAAAAACACGCCAGAATTTATGGGACGCATGAAATTTATTTATTAAGTCAAACTATGTAGACTCCTTTCCTATGTGTTTCTCGATCTAAAAGAATAATTAACAGCTAGGTATAAGACTAACAACTATTCTGGGTTTCTTTCCAAGCGTCATATATCAAAATATATTCATAAACATTCAGTGAATTTTGTGATTGTTTTTTTTTTTCAAGAATTTAATGTTAAAATTCAGACACTTTCTTTTACTTCACAAGACAGTTATTCTTGAGAGAAAAAATCCAAATGGGTTGTAAAGTTGATACTTGAGTACAAAAGCCACAACGAAAGCCCTACTAAATGAGCCATATCGTGGCCAGATTGGCTTGAGTGAAAATCACCGTCAAATTTCTTTCCGATCGATTGACCTTCCACCGAAATTCCTCTGAAAAAACTACTAACATACACAAGTACATGATGCCAAATAGCGAGAGGATGTTTTATTTATAAGTCAAATCTTTTTCCGGGAGATAGGTAGAACCCAACAAATTTCACGGAATGACCACGCAGAATAAAAACACATGAAACTCCCGAGGTTTTCGGGTGTGTTCCCAGCTTTAATTAGACCGCGCGGTTCCATCATCATCATCATAATCATCATCAACATTGTCGAAGAATTTTGGTCGTGGGCATCTGAGGATCAGGCCACCAATGCCAATGTCCATGATGGGGTTTGTTGTGGCTCGTTGGCCGCGCTATTTACGACTTTTGAGGACCCCGCTCGATCACGTAATTCCGGTTCTTGGCTTCTACGCCGATGATCGAATATTTCATACACCGAGCTGCCGAGGATTTGTTGTCCGGAGAATGTGTTATTAATTAAGAACACGCCTCCCGGCTAAGAAAATGGACAGCATCAGGAGATGGAGAGCAACCGAAAACGAACGTCCTATAAGTCAACCACTTCTAATGGATCCAGATTGCGCGCGGGATTGAGATGATTTGAAGGCTCCAGGTGATAAATTATGCAACTCTAAGTTGTGACGGGATGTGGTAATGTAGTTATTATGCAAAATACTTCGTTGACGAAGGTCAGTCACTTTGATTTTTGCTCTCTCTCCCTCGTTAACTTAATCCCTTCTGATTATAACTGTTTTTGGAGGCTGGATGGCTGTTATTTTTTTTTTTTTTTTTTTTTTTTTTTTTTTTTTTTTTTTCTCAAGGGATTTTAAGCTTCAGTGGCTTATTCATCCCGAAGTTGGTTGTTTCACGTATTGAAAGTATTTTTTTTTTTTTCAATGTTTTTTTTTGTATTTTTTTTTTTTTTTTGATTTTTTTTTTTTTGTTTTTTTTTGTGTGTTTTTTTTTTTTTTGTGTTTTATCTTTTTTTTTTTTTTTTTTTTTTTTTTTTTTTTTGAGGGTGAGGGAGGGTTTAAATTTGATTAAGGAGTTTGGACTTTTTAAGGAAGCTTAATAGTTTTTTCTCTTCTTCGGGGCAGCAGGAAAGGATTTGTCGTAGGGAAGTTGCTAGGGAACAGGAGAGTCTTTGGGGTTGGTATTGGAGGCAGGAGGTGAGGATATGTTTAACGGTTATTGGTACTTGACAGGATGGGCAGTTGGGAGGATCCTCTTTAGTAATAAGATGGACCTGTGTAAGCCTGGTATGGCCGATTCGGAGTCTAGTGAGGACTTTTCTCTCGATGATGTTTTGTCTGTCTTGCCATTTTTCGGTGGTATTTTTCACCTCACGGAGCTTGTTTTGTGGGGTGACAGACCATACGCTGCCCCATGAGTTGCTGATTCTGTTTTTCAGGTGTAGCATGGCATCGGACTGGGGGATGGAGTTGATGGTTGATGGAAGACTGGTACCGGCAGAGGCCAAACGGTCGGCTGCCTCGTTGCCGGGGATCCCGCAGTGTCCGGGTACCCAGCAAAGGGTGATATTTTTTCTAGGGGCAGCCTCCGAGATGGAGTAAATCCACGCATGTTTTAGATTTCCGGCAGCTAAAGCTGTCAGCACACTAGCCGAGTCGGAGAATATGATGGAGTGTGGGTTTGAGCGTTCAATTGCGTCAAGTAAAGCATAAGCTTCTGCGCTAAAGACAGTGCACATGTTGGGTAGGCCAAGGCTCCTATTGTTCATACCATCGAATATACCACAACCCACATTGCCACTGCTGTCCTTGGACCCATCGGTGTATATGTGAGGTAGGGCATGGTATTTGTTTTGGGTGAGTTGGAGAAAGTTGGGAAGGACTATTGCTGGTGGATTTCCCGCTTTGATTTGTTGTTTGAGGGTGAGGTCGACTTTGGGAATGGCATCATTCCAGTGTCGGATCTTGGGTCCAAGTCTAGGACAGATGTTGGGGAGAGGGTCACCTGTTAGTTCAGTTAGCAGAGTGTTGGTTCTTTTTACCATTAGTGAGCCGTTAGATGGACTGTTAGACATGGTGCGTAGGGCCTTTGATGACAGATGTTTGGCTATCAGATACTGGAAGGGTAGTTGACCACTTTCAGCCATAAGGGAGGGTATGGGACTAGTTCGAAAGGCTGAGCTGATAAGGCGAACGCATTCATTATATAGTGGCTCAAGTTTTTGGCACAGTTCCTCTAGTTCTCGGCTGATAAATCCAAGGCCGTACAGGATAGAGGGGATCAGCCAGCCGTGCAGAAAGCGAAATAGGGAGTCGCGATGTGCGAAACTGGTTTTGTTGGTTAGTATTTTGAGGATGTTAATTTTGTTGGTAGAGTTTTTTCTTATTTTGTTGAGATGACATCTAAAATTGAGCCGGTCATCTACCCAGACTCCTAGTAGGCGAAAGGAGTGTACAAGGGGGATGGTTTGGCTTAGCATGGTGAGAGGAGGGAGTTTTCGAAGTTTTCTTCGATTGGGCCCCAGATGGAGTAGTTTTGATTTTGCTGGGGAGAATTGGAAGCCAACAGTGGGAGCCCAGGTTTCAACTTGGTGGACGGCAGATTGGAGTCTCCTGCGGGCTAGGATGGGGAAAGGGGAAGTGGAAACGAGGAGTATATCGTCGGCGTAGGTTAGGGTGGTTATATTGTTGGGAATTGTTTGGAAAAGGGTGTTTATTGCAATGAGGAACAGGGTGGGGGCGATGACAGAGCCTTGGGGGACCCCGCCATGGATGGGTTTCATTTGAGAGCGTACGCCATTAATGAGAACTTGGATACGTCTGTTCGTGAGGAAATTGTTGATGTAGTGCAACAGGCGACCACCTATGTTCCATTTGACCAGTTGGTTGATAATGGCAATGCGATCTACACGATCGAAGGCCTTTGAAAGGTCTAGGGAAAGACATTCGATGTGGTGGTGTTGGTTCAGGTGGGTGTCGAAGAGAATTTCTAAGTCATCGAAATAGTCGTCTGTTGACTTTCCGGCTCGGAAGGCGTACTGCCGGGGATCAAGGAGTTGTTGTTTTTCTAGGATGGTGTGTAGGCGCCGGTTGACAATTCTCTCCATTATTTTGCCTGAGCAATCCAGGAGGGTGATAGGACGGTAGTTGTCAATGATTTGGGGGTTTTGGTTGGGTTTCTGGATGGGAATGACAAGTCCCACCTTCCAGCTATCGGGGTACATGCCCTCAGTCCAGATTTTGTTTAGTATTTCGAGAAATGTTAGTTTTCCTGATAGAGATAGGTTTTTAAGACATGGATAGCCGATGTCGTCTGGGCCGGCAGAGAGTCCTTTGACTTTTCGTAGGGCGAACTCAAGTTCGTCTAGGGAGAGGCGACAATTATAGTCGGAGTTCTGATTTGATGGGGAGGGAAATGGGAGGATGACAGAGTTGGAGGGGGTGGAGATCTTGGAAAAGTGGTCACAGAATGAATCAGCCAGTTTTGAGGGGTCGTTGATGTACTGATTATTGAGCTGAATGTGGAATGCGTCTCTGCGACAGCCACCGTTAAGAACCTTAATTTTGGACCATAGGACAGAGGAGGGGGTGTTGGGGTTGATTTGTTCAGTGAACTCTTGCCAGCACTTGGTTTTGGCATCTCTGACAATTCGTCTGGTCTGAGATCGGGCGATTTTAAATTCATTGAGGGCGGCGAGTTTTAGAGGGCCATCGATGGTACATCTTTTTAGAGCGCGCAGCTTCTTTCGTCGGTTTTTCACCGCATCTCTTACTTCGGGGCCCCACCATGGGACGGTGGATCGCCCGGGAATGCCACTGGTTCGGGGGATGGAAAGAGAAGCTGCTTCGGATAAAATTTCGGTAAAGGATGTTATTGATGTTGGTTTTTTGGCAGAGATAAGGCTGTCTACAGTGAATTGGTACTCGGGCCAGTTGGCTTCTTTGTACTTCAATCTAGGTCGGGTTAAAACTTTGGGGGTAGGGTGTTGTAATTTAATTAAGATTGGTAGGTGATCACTACCATGACAATCGTCTAATACCTCCCAGCTGAACCTTGGTCCCAGCTCCCATGAGACAAGGGACAGGTCCAAGGCGGACATGTTGCCTGTGGCAGGGTCAACACGGGTAGGCTGACAGTTGTTTAGGATTGTTAAGTTTTGAGCGACAGCAAGATTTTCTAGGAAAGCTCCTTTGTAGGAGGTGTGGGAGCTTCCCCAAAAGGTGGAATGTGCATTGGGGTCGGTCATTATTATTATTGGTGGGGGTAATTGTGGAAAAAGATCTTCTAGTTTGTCGACGAAGTCACGATAGGACATTTGAGGGGGGATGTACAATGAAACAGCAGTTATTTCTAGTGGGGCTTGTAGACGAGCGCATATCGCGTTAAGATCAGTGTTGATGTTCAATAGCTGATGGGGGATGTTATTTTTGATGGCAAGTCCGGCACCTTGGCGGGTGTTCGGGTTTGAGACGGTGTATAGGTGGTATCCTCGAATGAGGTTAGTGGGTATTGTGGTGTTGCTAAGGATATCCTGAATAGCAAAGACTTGAGGGGAAAAATCCTTGATAATAATTTGAATTTCTGGAAGCCTACAAACAAGGCCTCGGGTGTTCCACTGTATTGCAAAATTCGTGGACTTTTTCTGAGTTGGGGGATTATTGCATCTCTTACCGTGGGGCTGTCTGTTATTTGCGGGATTACTGCTGTGTGGGTGGCTATTATGGTTTGAATTGGCCATTTATAAAGAAGTAGGGAATGTGGTGTATGGGTAAGAGGGGTAACTATAAAAATAACAGAAGGACTTACCGTTTGGATGAAGGAGTGGGTGGGGGTTTACCTGCCGTTTGTGGGAGTCGGGCCTCGGGAGGTTGGTTCTTTTGGCGGCTCACCTTCGTCATTTGTTCGGGGGGACTGTCCATGGAGCTATTTTGTCGGCTACGTTTCGGAGTTGAGGTTTGGCGTTGGATGTTGCGGGTCATCGTGTGACGTTCGGTGTCGGATTGGGAGTCTTCGGATTCGGAGGCCTCGGAGTCTTGGGAAGTGATAGAGTTACCTACCAGGGTGGATTCGTTGTCGCTTTCCTTGGCTTGTTGCTTCAGCTGTTCCTTCAGTTGGGAGACTAGAAGCTCAAGTTCGGCGATTCGGAGATCTTTATCGTTGTTGGCAATTTGGGCGGGAGGTGCATTTTCCGGATGGTTGTTCGTTTGTTGGCGGAACATCTTCGTTGCTTCGGAATGATTGAGGCCAAAGTCAACCTTCAGCCGGACAATGGATTGTTCTTGTTTGAAAAGGGGGCAGGAACGATTCATTGCTGAATGGTTGCCTCCGCAGTTGGCGCAGTGTGGGGGGTTTGGGCATTCATCGTGTGGGCTTGATTCTCCGCAATCGATGCAAATAGGAGTGTTGGGGCATCGGTTCTTGGAGTGGCCAAACTTTCCGCATCGGTAGCACATGAGCGGCCGTGGATAATACGGTCTGGTGGCCACTCGGAGGAATCCGAAATAGATATACGGAGGAGGGACAGAACCTTGCAGTGTAAGTACCATGGAGTTAGTGGGGGTGGTTTTGTCTCCAGTCTTCCTTAGGAAACGGAAAACCTTCGAGACTCCTTGATCAGCCAGGGATTTTTGAAGTTCGTCGTCGCTGAGGCCGTCGACGCTATTGCAAGAGACGACGCAGTGACACGAGTTTAGGGTTGGGTGTTGTTCGATGATGATTGGAGTTCCATCGGTGAGGCGATTGAGCTTCATCAGTTTCGCAGCTTGGGTCGGATTCCGTACTTTGAGCAGGTAGTTGGAACCGCCATCGATTGGATTACCTCCTTCGATTTTACCCACTAGCTGCTCGACGGAGGTGGAGATTATGAATGGGTTCTTTGGCAGCTTGGAAGGGCTAACAGGTTTTAAACGCAGGAAAAGAATTTCCCCATGTTCGCCACGGGGATCCAACCATTCGGGAACCGTTCTTGCGTTTCGATTATTGGGCCGGAGGGAGGAGTGCCCCCAAGCCGGAGGAGGGTCCCCCATCTTGATGGAGAAGGTGCCCTCTGGGCGATGAATGTATCGAAAACAATTCACTAGGAAAGTTCTTCAAACGACGCGTGGAAAATATACCAAGTGGATGGTATGTCGAAAGGATGTCCGTGATTTGGAAAGTCTTGTAAAACTGACTGAAAACACTTTACGGAGCGAAGGAAAAAGCAACCGTTCAAGAGCGCGGTCAAAACAAGACTGAACTGTGTGGATGGCTGTTAGAAGTTGAAATGGTGTTTAATTTAGAAAGCTTTTAGACAAGCTTGTTGACGGAGATGGATAGCTTTTAGAAAAAAAAGATAAATTCCTAACACGTAATTCAAATCTAGCACAACTACCACATACCTCACTAAAACGTTAGGTGGTTTCTCTCGGACCCTAAGGGAGTCCATTAAATTTGTTCTTGTGACAAGATGGACCTCAAACAACTGTGGCGTACTTTACAGCCGATCCCTTCTTGCGTCATCGCATCGTGTTAGGGCGAATTCCCAAAATTCTCGCTGGTTCGGAATCACCGCGATAGTTTCAGACGTATGGGAATTCGAACGTAAATAGTTATCACGGCACAAGTGATACGATCACGGGAATGTTTATTACATTCGAAATGAGCGCTCAAAATACAACAAATTGAAACAATAGTGGACTGTACCTTAAAACTACCGACCGACACGGGTGATTTATTGGTTCTGATCTGAGTAGCAACTTTCTCCCTATCGTTCACAATCAGGCTTGGCAAAAGTCGTCGTCATGAGGCGTAAAGCTGTGACTGTGAAGCCTCTTGGTCCGTCAAACTCAATTGACTGTTCCTTAACGACCAGTCACTTTGTTTGTCTCTACTAGAAACATAATGTATGAGCATTAGACTGCCCCAAATTTGTATGGGAAATTCAAAACCTGTGAAATGTTATGCGCTGCAGGCTAAAATTGATCCTAGGCCTAGTACAAGATCTCATGCCAAATTTGAGCCAGATCGGATCACGGGAAGGGGTCGCTCAACGAGCCTGAAGTTTGTATGGGATTTTGAGACATTTTGTTCGGGAGAAACATGAACATACAGTTTTTTCATCAATAACTTTAGTTCCCGTCGGCCGATTTCTTTCAAAAACGGTTTTTCTTAAAGCCTAAATTATGAAAAATATTTCATCCGAAGACTGCATATCGATTAGAGTTGAGATAAAAAAGTTATTAAGCTTCAAAAATGGACTAACTTTTTTAAGGATGGTATTCATCACTGTTTATAAGATGGGGCGGTCGAACATATTGATGCCTCATTAACAGTGATGAATACCACCGCTAAAAAAGTTAGCACATTTTTTAAGCCTAATAACTTTTTTATCTTAACTCTTATCGATATGCAGTCTTCGGATGAAATATTTTTCATAATTTAGGCTTTAAGAAAATCCGTTTTTGAAAGAAATCGATCGACGGGAACTAAAGTTATTGATGAAAAACTGGTTTTTCATGTTTCTCCCGAACAAAATGTCTCCAAATTCCATACAAACTTCAGGCTCGTTGAGCGACCCTTTCCCGTGATCCGATCTGGCCCAAATTTGGCATGAGATCTTGTACTAGGCCTAGGATCAATTTGAGCCTGCAGCGCATAAGTTTTTCAAAAGTCGGGTCATTTGGGGCACTCTAATGAGCATGTGTTAATTGTTTGAATTCTACAAACAGACCTCAATTATTCTGTTATTGCTTAGTTTGATGAATCTACGCATCACCGTTTAGTGCAAAATGCATCGATCATGAATGATAAATGAAAAAAAAAATCACCTTAACCAGGAAACGAGCTTGAGTCTACACTCAGAGGAAATCTTATTATAAATTTCATAAGATACATCTTATGAACCACTTTTTTGCGTCCAAACTAATTTTTCATAAGAGTCTTATGAAATTCTTTCAATTTTCGTACGATGTTCTTATGAAAAATAGAAGAAACGGCATTGTGAAAAAAATGATGAACACATTCATTCATAGCATCAGTTTTTTTTCATCATCTAACAGTACGAAGCAATCGCCAGTTCATAGTTATTATAGTTTTCCTTCAATGTTAAATGTTATTGTTATCTCCGGAATGGTAAGTTCGATTTGATGTTTTTGGTGTGAACGTTGAATATATTAGTAAACTAAAATAAATTATTTGTTTACTTTTCAGCAAGCTGATCGGCAAAAAACGAAAGGTCGAAGATTAAGATGTGCAAAAAAAAACTTTGATGGAGCTGCTGATGGTGACCATGAAGGATTTAATTTTAAACAAATTTGGCAAACAATAAAGTGAATGTTTTCAGCATGAAATATCGAGAATTTTTCTTATTAGAAAGTGATTTACTGTTTCCATAAGAATCTCTTATGAAAAGCAACAACCTTTCATTGAAGTAGGCGTTCATCTTCAGAATTCATTCGCGTCATAAGACAATCTTATGAATTTCATTAATTTTTCTTATGGCGCCACTTCATAAGAGAATCTTATGGCATACATAATAGTATTTTTCTGAGTGTATTGATTACCTCTCCGACACCTTACCAACAGACCAAATCGACAGATGAAACAAGTCAAGCTGTAGCTTTATTATTCAGTTGACTTCACTGAGTCAAATTCGCTGCTAGATTCCCCGACAGAAAACGCTCATCGTGCCCTGATTAATGGTGCTTATACTGCCCCAGGGGGGGGCTCTCATTATGCCACTACAGTGACTGGTTTTCAGCTTTCGGCAAACATTTTTAAACGTTTTTATCTACTTTTTCAAGTTTCATCCAATTGGGCAATAGAATAGACTGTTTGAGTGTCTGAACACGAAACAATGATATAATTCTCATATTATAGCTGTTCTCCTTAAGGTGGCCATTATGCCCTTATCACATATTTTTCAACCATCTTCAAAACTAGATGGTTAAGCTAACAGTTTTATTATAATTTTTTTAATTGGTTGATTAACAATTGAAATTTGTAATTGTAATATTTTACTCATGGGTACTGGGCAAAAAAGTCACCTACATCTTGCATATAAATCTCTTTTGCAACTTCCTAGTTCAGAAATTAGTTTATTCAATTCTTTCAGGGGAATTTGGCAGTTTTGTCTCTTTGTCAGCCAATATGTAACATTCAATAATTAATAACTGTTCGTATTCAATTTTTTTTTTTGAAGATTTGTCAGCTTGCAATCTTGGTTTTAGCGAAAGCCACGCATTGATTTACGTTTCCAAAATTGCATTACAATTTATGTTTTCTCACCGAAAAAATGTCGTGTTCTATAACAGTCGACTCGGGTTGTCGTTTATCTTTTGATCTGTTTTCCGAATAACTTAGATTAATTCGTGATTTTAGTTCTGAGGTGTGGCTCCCCGAAAAACATACATATTTCCAGTAAAATTTTCCTTACAAATTTTGTAATGATCTAGATTAACATCCCTTTTTTTATCAATTTCAACGGAAGGATTCAACGGAAAAATTCCGCGGTAGTGACTTAAGTCGACTTAATTTTAAAAAAAATCAATCGGGATTTGAAATGTAAAATTTTGATTTAGAAAAAAATAAAAACCCATTTTTAACTTAATTGAATTGATATAAAAAACATTTGATTGATGATTGATTTTAACTCTGATTCTTCTTGTTATCAAATCAAAGGGAAAACAATGCTCAGTTTTTTAAGTTCACAAAAATAACTTTAAATATTTGTAATACAACTCACCAATTCAATTTACCATTGATGGAATATGTTGATTGATAAAAAAAACTCACAAAAACTAAGAATTTCAAGTTTTGTAGTAAATATTGATAGCACAAAGCAAATACCCATTTATTTGAAATTGCGCATTAAAATTTAGCATTGTATCATTTTAAGAACTTTTTTGAGATTAATTAAAAAGAATATTAAAAATTACAAAAAAGTGAAAGCTGTAGAAATTTTCAAGCGCAAATTTCATGCTTTATTATTCTAAGGTATGAATATTTTGTCACCGTCAATTGAAACATTGCGTCCAGAAAAGGTGAAATGTACATAAAATGATTTTTTTATTAAAAATTTAGATATATCGTTTTTCCTCCAACAAAATTTTGTTTTTGAAAATAAAAATATAGAATTGAAGAACAAATACATAGGGGAGTGTGGGGTAACGTGGGCCACTCCGAATATCTCGGATGTGTGTTGAGAAAAATCTCAATCCAACTGTCATCGTCGTCGCTTTGCGTAAACATATTTTTCTACAAATATGTTGTTGCCTTAAATACACATCCTATGCTTCTTTTACTTATAAAGCTTAAAAATGTTTTAAAAAAATTACACACATAATTAAACAAGCACCCGTTAATTATGCTAAAATTATGCTCATACGCTTATGATCTTTTAATTTTGTGGTTTTCAGCCACAGTCTGGTTCACCTCTGGCCGGTTCATGATCTTAGTTTTGTCATGTTCTTTCACGTGGAAAAGGAATTTTGATGAAACATTAATAAGTCACACAAACGTAAC
Source organism: Uranotaenia lowii (assembly GCF_029784155.1). Taxonomy (NCBI): domain Eukaryota; kingdom Metazoa; phylum Arthropoda; class Insecta; order Diptera; family Culicidae; genus Uranotaenia; species Uranotaenia lowii. Next base: position 117,641,322 of record NC_073691.1, on the reverse strand, counting down.
CAATTTGCAAATCATAGCTTGTGGGGAATCGTGGGCCACACATCTTGAACCACCTATATTTTTATGTTTTCAAACACATTCAGAATTTAAAATACGTTTTCCCTATCAGTAAAGTTTTCTTATACCAAATGAAGAGTTGAAAAAATATTTTTACCATCCTGTATATTCTATTCGATCATACACTACTCACTTTTTTATTTCATCATCTGAAATTGCTTTAAAATAACGGAATGAAATTTGAAATTACAGCTTTAGTTCAACTCTTAAACTTTGCATGTTATTTGGTCAGTTGGGATTTGGTGGCCCACAATTCCCCACCATTTTTCAAAATCCAAAAAATATTGCCTTTTTTAAAGAGTCAGAACTTGAGGAAAATAACTTATGGTTTTCTTTGATTGATAATTTTTCGGTGATTTATTTAGGACGAAATAAATCACCGAAAAATTATCAATCAAAGAAAACCATAGAAAAGTGCGGTGATTAAAACCAAACAACGAAAATAACTAATAAAAATTAAAAAAAAAATTGCCTAATGATACCTTAAAAATGAAGAAACCCATATGATTTTAATTTTAATTTTATCTTTTATTATATAAAAGTTATGGAACAAAGAAAAAACTGGCCCATGATTCCCCAGTCTCCCATAATTATTAAAAAAAAATCAAACCCCGTCCCCCTACCCCCCTTCAAACTTGTTGTTTTTTTGAACATGATGACTGTTTTTGGAAAGTTAGGAGTCTTTAACTCGAATCTTTTGTCAGATTCTGTCTTCCACCTCTAGTTCTCTACGGTAAAAATTTGGTCAAGGGGAACGCGTGTAAATCGGTGAAATCGTTAATTTAAAAAATCGAATTAAATTTCTTTTTCAAGTGTAATACGTATAAAATTCATAAAATATTCAGTTAGGCTTCCGCTTTTCCAACGTAACTTTTTCACGTAAATTTCACGTAGAGGGCTTGCCAAACCAGATATTTCTTCGCGAACTTTGACAGTTTCATGTGCTTAAAAATATCTGCTACCTTTCCCCTTTTATTTTGCCGTATAAAACTCCTGTCCCGGAAGCTGCTTGTAGTCGGCTTTGACGTAGGTTTCGTCGTCCATTACCACGCAGTCAAACTTCGTCAGCATCGTCGTGTACAGCCTCCGGGATCGCGCTTTGGCCGTCGTATTTTGTTTATCATCGCGATTTGGAGTCACTACCAAGGTTGCCGAAAAAAATTCTGTGTTTTTGAGAAAAAAAATCTGACTTTCTGTGATTTTACCCAAAAATTCTGTGATGCTTTTAATTTCGGAAATCCATTAAAAATTCAAAAATTCTGTGAAATCTGTGAAAATTTCAAAATGCTGTGTTCTGTGACACAGATTCTGTGATGAAAATATGCTCTAAATTCTGTGAAATTACAGATTTTTCTGTGATTTCGGCAACCTTGGTCACTACCGTCTTGTAAGTCGATAGTCCGGCTCGTTTTTTGGCTCGATGCACGGTTGTAGACGATACACTCAGCTTATTTACGGCATCTTGGAGAGAGATGTTAGGGTTTCGCTTGAAACTACCGGCAACTCTGTTTGTCGTCTCAGCGGCTTCCGGTTTTCGATTTCCCCCTGATCCAGACTTCCTGGCTGTCGACAAACGTTCCCCAAATACTTTAATTACATTTGTAACGGTTGATTTGGCAACTTTTAGCGTTTTTGCCAGCTTTGCGTGCGAGTAGCTCGGATTTTCGCGATGCGCGAGCAAAATTTTGATACGCTGCTCTACTTCCTTGGACGGCATTTTGACAACTGAAGAGTGAATTCCAAATTCAAAATAGGAGCAACATTCTACACACACACACCTTCAAAATGAGGGGTGTTCAGGATTTTTAAATGCAAAATTGAAAGAAATACGTCAAGTTGATATTGACCAAATTTTGACCGTATCACCCTTTATCAACAACGAAGACACTCAATGGTGATCTGCAACATTCAAAATTCTAGTTGTCGCTGATCATTGCTGAGCTCATCGTTGGTGAACTATTCACGAGCAGACTATCCGAGCTGTTTTTGTTTTCCTGATTGTCGCAGCAATCTTTGGCCAGAACTGCTTGTAGCTTTAAGCAGGGGAGGTATAAATTTTTTACCCCCAAACATTCCCGCCCACATTTCTTTTCCTTAAAGGGTGTTTTATATTAATGTGCAGCAGTACCTTCACACATTTAATGTCTACTTATTTCCAAAATGTGTGAAATTTCACACACTAGTGTGTAAGATGTTTTGTCAGGGTATATTTTTATGTTTTCATACACATTCAGAACTTAAAATACGTTTTCCCTATCAGTAAAGTGCCGTGTTAGTTAAACTGAGCAAAATCAAACCGCGTAAAAAAAGACCTTAGTGTACCAAATGAAGAGTTTTAAAAAAATATTTTATCCATTCAATATAAGAAATTTGGCCAAAACGTTCGCGAGCAGGGTTTTGAATCTTTTCGATCATACACTACTCACTTTTTTATTTCATCATCTGGAATTGCTAAAAAAAATAACACTGTTGAATAACGCTGTTAAATTGCTGTTAAAATAACGAAACGAATTTTGAAATTACAGTTTTAGTTCAACTCATAAACTTTGCATGTTATTTGGTCAATTGGGATTTGATGGCCCACAATTCCCCACCATTTTTCAAAATCCAAAAAATATTGCTTTTTTTTTAATCAGTCAGAACTTGAGAAAAATAACTAATAAAAATTTAAAAAAATTGCCTTATGATACCTTAAAAGCGTAGAAACCCATATGATTTTTTATTTTCTTTTATTTTTTTATTTTCTTTTCATTTTATCTTTTATAATATAGAAGTTATGGAACAAAGAAAAAACTGGGCCATGATTCCCCAGTCTCCCATACTTAGTAAAAAAAAACCAAAACCCGATATAGAAGAACTTTCAAACTTGTTGATTTTTATAAAAACATGATGACTGTTTTTCAAAAATTAGGAGTCTTTAACTTGAACCTTTTGTCAGATTCTGTCCTCCACCTTTGGTTTTGTTGGTATAGCGTTATAAGTTTGAAAATGAATCAAGTTTAAGAGAAATCAACCATTGATACCTGATGAAACAAAATACCTACATAAATAACAAAAACAGATTCTTTAATTTGTTTTTTATACAAATCTGTTAAAGACAGTAAACCGATTTGATTTTGTTTTCAAAACGTATAGAATTCAATTTTGATCATTTTTTTTTCAAAAATTTGTCAAAATACTCATATAATTCAGAATGGCAAAAAATAAACAAGAAGAAAACTATATACCTTTTTTCGCAGAAGTCAAAATTACTTGCGGTATTCGATAATGTGTTCATAGATTTAAAACCTCAGTTTATTATGTTTTAGTTATGTTTTACGGTTTTTGTAAAAACGAAGGATGAAATTTCGTAAATGTTTTTTACCACTTTTCTAACCGGATACAAAAAGTTAGTTTGGTAGCCTTGTGTAATTTATCGAACCAATTTTTTGTTTTAAAGAATGTTTCAATTGAGCAAAAATTATATAATGTCATTACCAATTTTTTTTTAATCAAAGTGATTAGTAAAAAACAATATTTCTATTTTTAAAACGTGAAAAAGCTCGTGGGAAGGAAAGGGTTAAGGTTGGCTCAAATTTATACGAATGAGCTAAAATTTTGCTAGTATTGTTTTGTTCACGATCATAGTTTACTACGTCCATAGTATAAGTATGTTATTCGAAAACAATTTACTCTAGATCATATCACATAATAACTCGGTGAAACAAGTGTCTTCAAATGATTTCGGCAGTTTTGATGCGACACGTTTGACGTAACGACTGTTTGAAAATGTGTTCCAATTTCTATCGAAGGAAATCCTGAACCTCAGCTAAGTATTGCACGCTTTCCAGCTTAGGAGATGATTGAATGCGCAGACCGCCCTCAGCAGAAGATGTCTTTCTGGTGATTATTTACATAGGTTATTTTTGGCCCTAACAACTCAATAGCAGCCCAATCTCATGCAAAGCTAATGAAAGAAATCAGAGAGAGAGTTAGGGAGATTAGGAGTTATATTCAACACGCTAGACATAAATTCAATATCTGTCAAAAATCTAAAAGACACAATTCCATCCCACTGCGTTAACTGCCGCTTAAGGCAGATATTTCAACTTTCTCACCGGCTGGCTTGAGAAGACGCCTGTAGGAGTTCGGTAGCTTGTGAGCGTAAAATTTTGATTAAATATGCACATGGGTCGCGGTGATGTAAAATGTTACACAGAAAACCCTATCATTACTATCAATATCTTAATAGGCTGATTTGAACCCAGACATCAATGGTCGATCCCAGCAAGGGCTTTCTCTTTCAGAGGGCTCCTCGGACCAATCAATTAATTATAGACAACATAGGTAAAGTGTGTAGGCAGTTCGTGGGGTCGTGTTAGGATGTTCAATTAATTTTACGTAACACGAGAGGAACGAATGTAATTGTTCAAGTATTAGTTATAATGAATGCGAGGTTTAACCACTAAATTATAATACAGATTCGGAATACACTGTTCTGAACAGTAAATAGGGTAACGGACTTCATCATGAATATTTTTAGCAAATATTGTTGAAGCCCGGGCACTTAATATAATGCACTATTTTTTTTTTTTGTTTCATTATTAGTTGCTTTATAAGAGGGTTAGACAAGGTGGTCCAAAATAGGTCCCCTGATCCATAATAAGTCCGTTACCCTAATTGGCAAAACTTTTGACCTTTATTTTTTTCAAACAGTTATTTTCACCAGGAGTGTAAAACTTTATACGATGCAGATCGTTGGAAATTTATCTTTCGTTTATATCCGTAAGGATTTATTAGAAAACGTAGCGCGTGTCAAATGATGTTTTATATTCCTCAGCCGATAAACTAAGGACAATTCATAACGGCTCACCAGATCATTGAGAATTAAGTTTGCTATAGCTAGTCACTAGAGACGGAAAGCTGCTCGCAAAGAAAAAGCACCGTTCAAGTGAGACACCAAACAAGTATCTATCGATCGGATTAACGAGAGGTCTTTGAACGAATGTGTCTTTTATGGCCCTTTCATGATCCATTGATCGCCACACGCCACCGGATTTTTAACGGTCGATATGGAAGATTTGTTGAATGTATGTCTAATGTTCAAGTTAACCGTTAAATTTACCAAAACAGAAGCATTCGGCAGTGGCGTATCGTAAACTTAGCTCAGTTATGCTGTCAGATTGCTAGAAATGTTAACAAATACCTATTGCTGATTATAATAGTAAAATTGTGAATTGCGTTGATTGAATAACAGACAAATTTCAGTTATGTTGAAAAGTTGTTGCAAAAATTGGCACATTTACTTACGCTTCTGTTAAAAGGGCCGGCCGCTGTGCAGAATCAGCGATCTACGGTCGCATATCGATCTTGGCCATCTGCGAAAAACATCAACAGACCAACAAAGCAACCATAACTTGGCCAACGATCATTCCACTCGATGAATCTTGGCACACCGTTTGTCGCACACTTTTGCACCATCACGAGATCATCAAAGTAGGCTTCGGCTGCGTCGTCGTTTCCCCCCCAAACACCAATGGCGGAAATCGTTTAACCCACGGTTCTTTGCCGGCGATCTCGTGCATTCACAAATATGGGATTTATGCGCGCCGGTTCCAAATTTGATTCCGCAGACACTAAATTTGTTCCGCTGCTGACTCCAGCTAGCTAGGCGGCCTTTTCGCTGTTCGTTTCGTGTACCCGGGCTCGGGTATTATCGGAAGTGGCCGAATCTTATAGGTCCGGCAAATGAAAAGCGAAAATAAATCGTATAACGTCCGACCGTTGTTGTATTGCGTTGCGTTCCCGACAGTAACGAATCTAATTGACGGCATTGTTTGGCGGACGACTGGCCAATAGTGGGCAAACCGCAACCAGACTAACTCATCCTACCTACTTGGATGTCTGGAATCATACTTGGGAAACCTAGCCAACTGGGATGCAAATGGTAATTGTAGGTTTTGAATGAGCTGAAAAATAACCGTGGGATGCGATTAAGTCGGTTGATACCTCAACCGACCAACCATTGGTAAAATATTTGTTTTGGGAATGGACTAATAGCAGCGTGCAGCAGCTTTTATCGTTTCTCATTGATACGACCCTGGTTGATCACGCTGATTGCGCCGTTTCCTACATCCGAAAGGCCCAGCAAGAGAGAGAACGGATTTGGTCCGAAAATGATCCGCGTTAATCTATTTATAACTTTTCGACAGATAGACGGGATCCAGGAAGACTGAAATTTGCTGGATCGTTTTTGTCACGTTTTTTTCCATTCGTAAAAAAGTCCGTAAGTTTCGAAAAGATTTGTAATCGTTTAAATTAAAACTTTTGGTGTTAAATGTCGTATAGCAAGTTATGAACTCAGTTGTTTAGGCGCTAAATTTGAGTCTTCTAAGTTTATTGCAGCAGATTCAAAAGTAAACATCGAAATCGTTTACTCCAGCTAGATTATTCAATGCCAGTCCGCAAACTCGGTTGTAATTATAAATTTTGAACCCTGTATATAAAAATCTAAATCTAACTCTGTTATTTTGACTATTTTTAGAACAACGCTTATATTCAAAAACTTCAACGAAATTTGAACGAATTAGCACGCATGAATCTGCAAGAATGTTACAGAACAAAAAAAAATCATAATTAAATAATTGTTGATTGGAATCACTTTTTATATAAGAAAGTAAAATTTGAACCTTAGCACTGGTTGGTTGATTGATGAGCAGGGCCGGATTAAGCCATCGCACAGTGGGGATTTTTATAACAAAAAGGGACCTATTACTGTGACGATCGCCTAAACAGTACTAAATTCTGGTAAGCTACCATTTCTTATGCAAAAAAAAACACGGGGAATTCGAATGGTCTACACCGCTTTCTGATTAAAAGGCACTGAACGCCTCAATTTGCCCGATTACCCCTATTTTTAGGGTGTAAAGTTATAATTCCGATTTAAGCAATCTACCTTGCATAAAAAAAAATAAATAAAAAACATACTTTTTTATGTAAAAATATCGGCTGAATCAATTTGTTTACCTCAATTTTTGTTTTGACTACGAAAAGTGGCTAATTTTGCCTGTTTTCCCCTAAACATAAGAAATTTTTCAAAGAAATGCAGTCAAACAAAGTGTAATCCAACCATTTTTCATCATGAATGATCATTTTTGGTAGATTTATTCATATTCTAGCTAACTTTTTTGAACTAAAAAGATTAAAAACGACCATGTGATTATGTGTAAAATTTGTCGTTGAATCGAGTGGTGTACACCGTTTAGTGCTCAGCTTACGAGAATAGCCGCAATCACCCCAGTTTCCCCTAAAATCGAGAGATGTGTTGAAAAAAATCATTATAACAAATGACAATGCATCAGAAAATGCACAAAAATGATTGAGACAGGTGTAAAACTCATTGCTGAATCGAATGATGTACACCGCTTAGCGTTAAGTTTAAGATAAGAGCCTCAATCACCCCAACCTACCCTAAAATAATCCGATATGTACCAAAAAATCGTAGTAACAATCGAGAAAGTATGTATGTATGTATGTATGTATCCACCTTGGGTTTGCGGCAGCGCCGCGGTTATGGCCAAAAAAATAACCCACGCGTCCATCTTGGTTACCACGCAAAACAGTCATAGCCACTCAATGAGACTGACAAGGGAATAGAATCGTAAGCAGAGGCACTTACGGTATCCAGGGATATTAGGGTAAAAAGTCTCGAGAAACTAGAACTGTATTGTTGACTAACCAAGATAGCATGTAAATTATAATCCCGCCCCCAAGGCTTCCGAAAAAAGAGTGCGTCCTTATTTTACAAAAAGTAATCAAATACTATATTTTTCGTAGCCTTGCCAAATTCCCTTGACATAAACTGAGAAACGTCCAGTATTCGAAACGGGTAACGAGCACATACCGCTACCCACTCCTTTTGCAAAAGAAGGTTACCCTGATGCCCCTAACCCGTTCGTTTGATGAAATAATAATGTATATGAAATATAACATCGTAATGAAATATAATAGAATAATAAAATAATATAAATAAAGTTATATAATAGAATAATATAAATAAAGTTATATAATGAAAAATAAAATATCATATGATGGTAACATAGTATAAAATAATATAATATATCATAGAACAGTGTATGATAATCAAATATAATAAAATAGAATCCTTGGACAATCTGTGTCTACATCTGCAAATATATCGATAAATATTTTTTGTTAATAAATTTTTATTAAATATATGAATAAATTATTGAATTTATGAACTCCAAATACCTGTGTTAAAAAGAAATAACCAGTGAATATATAATTTTTCCTCTTGTCTCCGTATTCAGATTCTACAGATAACGCAAATAATATAATGTAAAAAAATAATTTAAAAATAAGCAATTCACACTATGAAGACGGAAACTGAAAAAAATGAGTGAAACCATGAGCCATGAAGGTATATAGCAGTAGAAACAATAAAGCCTAACAATTTGGAAAATAAATATCACAAAATGTTTTGAAACGGTTTAAAGAAATTGCGTCTTCCCTAACACTTATTTTAAATTTAAAGAGACAAAAATAAACATAACATTAACCAGTTAATCAATCAAAAATAAAAATATCTTACACAACATTTTCAAAGAATTTCTTTATAGAAATAGATAATAATCACTGATTGAGAAACTTAAGGATAAGACATAACCTAGGAAACAGATTACAATTAATGATTATAAAAGGACAGTCATAAAAAAAACAAATCAATCTGTGGAATAAAAATAATAAATAAAAAGGTACATATAGCAAAAAAATAATAATGATAAAAAATTAGAATAACAAAAAACGACAATACTAAGAATGAGCAATCATATCATCTAGGTATAGCATAATATAATATTCAAGATGTCACCAGACAGTCATTAGCCTGTAATAAATTATTATATTAACGAATTTCGATGTTCTATTTTAAATATCTGTTTAAAAAGCAAAAAAAAAGGTTAAAAAGTCGAAACATGTTTCTAGAATCTTAGACATCTGAAAACAAAACAAGGTTATTTATAATTTTATGTTTATAAAATGCGACTATATAGCTCATTTAGAAAAACGAATAGAAATAATAAAATTTTAAAAATCAGTCAGTTGTAAAAATAATCAACGATAATTTAATAAATGAGAGTGTATATTAATGATTCATTATTTCCAATTTGCTGAACTGCTTTCTCTATACTGAAATTAAAGTTGACCTCGTATTGAATACAGCGATAACACAACTAATCAAATTCACCATGTCATCAATCTAAATTTACAAATCATGGGTATAATGACACGAAAATAGTCCAGCTGAGATATTTTTTGTAAATATCCTAAAAAAAGAATGATAATTGAAACTACGAAATGAAACTAAACTTTTATTTCAAAAATTGGTTCAGTGGAAAATGAGATACAATGAAGCTAAGCAAGAAGTAAAAGCTTTATTTAAAAAAAGGGTTTTTTTTACCAAATTTTTCGGAATAGTGGTCATAACTCCCTAACTACCTGATCCCTAACATATTTATACATATTTATGCATATATGGATAGATTTTTTTGAATTCTAAATAATGACGCATCATCTAAATACGATAAAACTGTTTTAGTATTTAAAAGATTTTTTTTGACGTTTTTTATTTATCGTCGGCCACAGGTAATTTAAATAAACATTTTGACTTCGTTTTAAATGTTGAGAGATAAGATTAAATCACCTACAAATTTCTTCAAAGCATTTCTGGCCAGAGGAAATACAATCAGCTACGGAACAAATAGAAGCTCTCACCGGTTTTATGTAACAGTACAAAAATATGATTATGACTTATGAAAGTGGAATATAATATAATTTAATATAACATAATATTATATAATACAATACAATATGCAAAAGTTTGAAAAAATATAATATGAAATAAGATAATGAAATATAATATGAAAAAAAATAAAACAATATAAAATCATATTATGTGATCATATAGCATATGATAAACTGTTTCCTCGTTGCAGGATCAGGCTGCAAAGAATATTTCCAAATGTAAAATTTAATATGTTTACATCGGCTGTAACAAATTCTGGACACCCCTGAAAATAATTGAGTGTTATTGCTCTGAATTTTTTGTAAAATGTGATAAGATATTACGCTATTAAAAAGTTTTCTGTAAAATGAATCATAACTCATAAAACAACAAAGTAATTTAAAAAAAAAACTAAATGCTTAAAAACTTTACAGTTTTCCAAAGTTTAAAATTAAGCAAAATATTTTTCAAACATAAGGGAATAATTTTAAATTCCGGAAAAAAATTGCTTCATTACCTATCTGAAATGCTACATAGTTATTTTAGTCAACATAATGAAACGCCTGTAAGGTTGCAAAAGCTCCTCCAGTTAGAAGTTATACCAGCTGTATCACAAACCATTGCTTGCGTTCAATTTTGCAAAACATTATATTATGGTATATGAAATATTTCCTAACTTGCACACGAGTTTTCGTGAAAGTTAGTTGCGATGAAATATTTCCCGGCAGGAGCAAAATTATTGGCAAAATAATCTAAATTTTATGAGATTGCACTTATTTTAGAAATTGTAGATAATATCGGTCAATTCTCTCGTAACTATAAAACAAAATAAAAAAGAAAGTAACACCACTTATCTTATCTTCTGATAGGTCCGTTCATCAGCTTGAGCATCCGCCTTGTAGAAAAACATATATGAGATGATCCGGAGGGCGTAGTCCGGGCCCCTTCGATTCCATCACAGCGAATAAAAACCACTTTATGCTGTTTGTTTAACTATTCTTCACTTCACTATATAAATCAAACCAAAGTCCACTGAACTGTGATCAACAATAAATAGTTTTTATAGATTTTCGAGAACAATTCCTTAATTTCCAACACAACGCAAATTTTTCGATGCTCTTCTAAGCAGTGTTGCCGCGATCGTAGTAACAATCGAGAAAGCATCAGAAAATGCACAAAAGTGATTATATTAGATTTTATACATATTGTTTATTGATCGATACCGCTTAGCATTGTGTTTACAAGAAGTGTCTCATTTTCTTCAATTTCCCCTAAATTCATTCATTAATTCATGCAATATAATTAAAATTATCCAAATGAGAAAGTACCAGCAAAGTTACTAAAATTAAATTAAATCAGGTGTTCAACTTATTGTTCAATCTAATGAAAGGCATCGTTAAGAACTCAGTTAATGAGAACAATCCCAATTGCCCCAATTACTCCTAGAATCTTGCCATATTCTTAGAAAAAAAACTTTATAACAATTGAGAATGCGTCAGAAATCGCACAAAACTTATTGAATCATGTATCAAACTGATTGTTGAATAGAACCCAGTACACCTCTAAACCTTCTAAACTTCCTAATTATGATGAGTTCTGTCCAGCGCTCAGTTGAAGAGAAGAGCCTCAATCGACCCCATTTCCCCAAAATTCATGAAATATATAACAAAATTCCTTGTAATAGAAGATATTGGTTTAAATGTTACTGTTGCATCGACGAAAAGGGCCTCATCATGTTTAAACCAATATCAATTATCAATTCAACAAAATATCGTTAAAACTTAGGGGAAAAGGGGGCGATCGAGTCTTTTTTCGTCAATTAAACGTTTAGCTGTGTACAGCATTCTGTTCAACAATTAGTTTTTCAAATAGTTCAGTTGTTTCTGTGCACTTTCTTATGCATTCTTGAATGTTACAAGAATTTTTTATTTAATATATTGCAAATTTTAGAGAAAATTGAGGCAATTCAAACTTCATTATTTTATCGTGTCCATTATTTTATCTAAAAATAAGGTTTACACATGTTTTAATGATTTTGTACTGTTTCTGATGCTTTCACAATTGTTACTACGATTTTTTGGTTCATAATGTATGAGTTAATAAATGAATTTAGGAAAAATTGGGGAAAATGAGATTCTTCTCACCAACTCAGGGCTAAGCGGTGTTCCTCATTCGATGCAGCAATGAGTTTTCCACCTGATTCAACGTTTTTTCATCTGTTTAATAGCTTTTTCGTTTGTTACAATGTTTTTTTTTCGAAGAAATTGCATGAATTTAGGGGAAATCGGGTTGATTGATGGTCTTCTCGTCAACTTCACGCTTAGCGGTGAACATCACTTGATTCAGCTATTAGTTTAACACCCGATTCAATGTTTTTTGCATCTCTTGAAATAAATTCTCGTTTGTAACAATGTATTTTTCAAAAAAATTAGATGAATTTAGGGGAAATTGGGGCGATTGAGGCTCTTCTTGTCAACTTAATGCTAAGCGGTGTACATCATTCGATTCAACAATGAATTTTACACCTGTTTCAATCATTTTTGTGCATTTTCTGATGCATTGTCATTTGTTATAATGATTTTTTTTTTTCAACATTTCGCTCGATTTTAGGGGAAACCGGAGTGGTTACGGCTATTCTCGTAAGCTAAACACTAAACGGTGTACACCACTCGATTCAACGACAAATTTTACACATAATCACATGGTTTTTGTATTTGATATGTGAATTGCTCGATTGTTACAGTGAAATTTATGCAAAAATTTGGAAAAGCTAGGGAAAGTTGGGGATACTGAGCCGTTTCCATTCATTCAAATGCAAAAAAGGAACACGATTGGCTAGAGGATGAATAAATCTACCGAAAATGAACATTCATGATGAAAAATTGTTGGATTGCACTTTGTTTGACTGTATTTTTTTTTTTTAAATGTCTTATGTTTAGGGGAAAAGAGGCAAAATTAGCCACTTTTCGTAGTCAAAACAAACATTGGAGTATACCAATCGATTCAGCCGACATTTTTACATAAAAAAGTATGTTTTTTATGACATTTTTTGTTGCACGGTAGATTGGTACAATCGGAATTATAACTTTACACCCTATAAAATTGGTAAAAACCAGGCAAAATGAGACGTTCAGCGTCATTTTAGCAAGAAGCGGTGTAGACCATTCGATTTCTCGTGTTGTTTTTTTTCGAGCAAGACGTCCTTGCCTGAATTGGGTACCTTTTTGGCTCGAAATAGCCATGTTGTCTGCGTAGAAGTTGTGTCTGGTATCTTCAAATAAAAATTGTTAAATAATCTCATGCAAACATCGCGGAAGAGTTTAGAAATTTCTCAAAAATGAAGGCTCTGCTTTGAGCTTCAAAATGCAAAATTTAATGCTCATTTTTATTAATAACCTTATCACCAACTAAAATTCTTTGACTTGGAAAAATGATTGGACAAGGAGTGTATTCGAAAAAAATGCAACACTTTGTTTCAAGCTTTTGAATGCATGGATGGAAATTGATGAAAATTTCAGTTAAGCTACCTATGAATGTAATGTAAACGTGCACAAAATTTGGTGACAATCTGTCAAGTGGTTTTTGAGATAGCGTCCAATACTGAGGATTCATTGACAATTTTTATTTTTGGACAGGATCGAGAAAAATCCAGAAAAGTTCCAGTGGGAGATCCAAAAACAGCTGAAAATCAACTATTCTCTATTCAATTTTTTTCTTATAACATTTTTGCTTGGAAAATGCATACATAGAGAATAGTAAAAATAGATACTAAGATTATCTCATTCGAGTTTAAGTTCTTTTTTATTAATAGTTATTGATTTAAAATCAATACTTTCGAAAATAAGTCTTAAAAGTGCTCATTTTTTCAAGCTTAAAAAGTAAATGAGGGATCATGAAGGCTCAATTTGAAAGAAAAATAAACTTGGGATTCAAATCAGATTTATTTTCACTAAATACATTCAGATTTTAGATTAAATCTTTGTTTTTGAAGCATCTACAATATAAGTAATGTTCATCAACAAACCAATAAAATATATTTCCAGCTGAATTTTCCTGATACTGAAGATTGAATGCAAGTTATTTTATCAGCAGTTAATTATCACTAATAATTTAGTTCATTATTAAAATCCTGTGGAAAAAAATTAAAATTTAGATGATTATAGAACGCAATTTTGAAAATAAGTTCAAATGTTATTTTATAATAGCGGTTTTCACCTGTTTTGTGTTTTGGTTTGGGCAATTTTGAATTTGAATTCCTAATCTTAATTCTGCATTTTGAACCTGTCTAAATTTCAAACAAAAATTCTCAAAACTTATGAACAGAACAGACAAAATCCTTAACCAATCTCTTTTTTGAATTTTAAATCTTTGGTATTCTATATGAATTTTTTCTTCAACTATTTAGCACTCAACTGATAAATCTGAATGAAAATTCCCAATGATGAAACTCTGATATTTCAATTCTAGTTCACCGTTAAGGAACTATTTTAAATTTCAATTTTGCATGAGAAATATGAGTAGAATTTTTAAATTAAAATCATAAAAATGATTTGAAATAATAATTTTTTTTCGTAATGATGAGTATTGAACATGGAAGATGAATCTAATTTTTGTTTGATATGCATTCGAATCAGGTTTTTGTCCTAATGATGAACCGAACTGAAAATCAAGAGTAAAAAACTGTATGCAGATTCTTCAATCCGGCCACAGACAACAAATTCTACAGCATGAAGAAAGTCGATTAGATCGGTTTATTTTCGATTAGATTTTTCGATCTGTTGGATTCTTTTTCTCGCCAAGCCGAGATATATAGATTCAATTTTGAATTTAAATTTAGTGTCAAACAGCGCCATCTAGTAAAAGCTTTACAGATTGACCGGTTTCACCCAGACTTGGCTGAAAATTCAATACAAAAGTTAGGAAAGGTCCACTGTGGGCAGATTGTCCAGGTTTCGTTGAAAATGCTTGGTTAAATAAAATGAAAATGTTTCAACACGAATTTCAACTCAGAATTGGAAGGAAATTCAATGAAGAAACTATGTATTTAAGCAACTACAGTTTTTTTAAAAGATTTTATTTTCAAAAATAGGGAGGGAAAAGGGTATAGAATTTATAAACCAACGGAAATTTCAATAATAAAGATTGAAAAGTGAAAAGCTATAATAGTACCCGGTGTTAACCCGGATACTGCCCCGGGTAAAATTCTGAAATGTTTATCATAAAGCTCCTCTGTTCTTTCTAAGCACTGTAAGCAGTCAAATGCAAAATTGACCAACAACAATTTTTTGCACATTACCATCAATAACTCAGTCTATAGTTTGAATTTTTATAAACCGTTTTCTACGTTTGAAAGCCTATTAATTGAGAATCAAATAGGCAAAGTTCGGTTTGCATTTGATTTTTTTTCTGTTAGTAAAAATGCAATTTCAAAATCTTCAAATATCTATTTTCGCAAACAAACAGCTCTCCCGATGAAACCGAAAAGCATTTAGAAGCAAACGGGTTATTGAATGTGAAAGACCTCCTTTTTTTGTATATGTAAAGGGTGATACGGTCAAAATTTGGTCAAGGGAAAACGCGTATAAATCGGTGAAATCGTTTATTTAAAAAATCAAATTAAATTCCTTTTCCAAGTTTAATTAGTTGCCGCAGAAAACCAATTTGTCTTGAACTGCTGCTCGTCCTTAGCGTTTTTTTTGGTCTTCTTTAGGTTCCGCTTGACAATAGCCCAGTATTTCTCAGTATGTTGGGTGGGTTCTTGTCCTTGGGAACCACCTGCACGTTATTGGCGGCGTACCACTTCATGGCCTTTTACCGTAATGGCAAGATGCCAAATCCGGCAAAAACACTACGGAACAACCGTGTTTCTTCAGGAAAGGCAGCAGACGTTTATTCAAACACTCGTTCACGTAAATTTCTTGGTTGACAGTCCCGGAAGCTATAAAAATGCTGCTTTTCAAGCCACAGGTACAGATGGCTTGCCAAACCAGATATTTCTTCGCGAACTTTGACAGTTTCATGTGCTTGAAAATCTCTGCTACCTTTTCCCCTTCCTTTTGCCGTATAAAACTCCTGTCCCGGAAGCTGCTTGTTGTCGGCTTTGACGTAGGTTTCGTCGTCCATCACCACGCAGTCAAACTTTGACAGCATCGTCGTGTACAGCCTCCGGGATCGCGTTTTGTCCGTCGTATTTTGTTTATCATCACGATTTGGAGTCACTACCTTCTTGTAAGTCGATAGTCCGGCTCGTTTTTTTGGCTCGATGCATGGTTGTAGACGAAACACCCAGCTTATTTGCGGCATTTTAGAGAGAGAGGTTAGGGTTTCGCTTGAAACTACCGGCAACTCTCTTTGTCGTCTCAGCGGCTTACGGTTTTCGATTTCCCCCCGATCCAGACTTTCTGGCTGTCGAAAAACGTTCCCCAAACACTTTTATTACATTTTTAACGGTTGATTTGTCAACTTTTAGCGATTTTGCCAGCTTTGCGTGCGAGTAGATCGGATTTTCGCGATGCTCGAGCAAAATTTTGATACGCTGCTCTTCTTCCTTGGATGGCGTTGTGAATTCCAAAATCAAAATAGGAGCAACATTCTACACACACACTTTCAAAATGTGGGGTGTTCAGGTTTTTTAAATGGAAAATTGAAAGAAATACGTAAAGTTGATATTGACCAAATTTTGAGCGTATCACCCTTTAGTTATTTAGTGAAAAAAAAGATAATTAAAAATAAGAATATATTCTACACTTTTAATAAAATTTGATTGTATTTTTCTTTCAATGGATGCGTTACAACTCTTGTACAACCAGGCTTATTTATACTGAAGTATGAATAATTTGTTACCTGTACTTATTTTCCCAGCTCACGTGCTATAAAAGCATAGAACACACGTGCTAAGAAGTATATAGAAGTTTTTCGTTATTTGATAATTTAAAAAATTTATTTACGTCACCGGATCGTTGAATAAAGGTCGTTACAAGAAATCCAAACATTTGTTCTTATGTCTGTTACTCGAGCAACATAAATATTTGTATATTATTTCAAAAACCTGATCTACCCGTACTTGATTCTATCTTCCCTGCTGATTAGGAAATAATTTTCAAACATTTGCGAATGGAACTCATCTTTGATTTCCTTTTATTTCAACCAAAGTAAATAGCTTGGTTACTTGTAATCGACACAAAAGCCACAAATTAGGATAAATGTCACTAATAAATCCCAGAAAAACTTTGGTATTCTTCAAATCTCTAATTAATAGAAAAATTTCACAAAACAAAAAATAGCTAGTTTTGTTTACAAACTAGCCCAAGTAAGGGCTTTGAAAGATGGCGTGGAAATAAGCCGTGACCTTTTCTCTTGTGCCTTCCCTCGTTCCTATTGATATTCTTTGAAAAGATTTGCAATTGTTGCGGTCCATTTGTAGGTAACACTGCCATTGATAGTATCTCGTTGCTCGACATCATCACCCCACATTTCTCCCTGCTCTTTCCGGTTCGTTCAGAGCCCAATCATTCATTGATGATGATGCGGTTCGTTATGAGTGCGATGGCCCATGGCGATTGCTTATAATGTGTCGATTGGACCATGCCGATTACAGCCATATATGATCGATACTTTGAAAGGTTAGTCGGGTAATGGTTCACGATTACCTTAGCCTAGCAATGCTGCTTTGTGCCATCAAGTTGAGGCTGCGCATCAACAGAAGAAAGCACTTGTGGGCGAATTATGACTTTGTAAATGCTGCTGCTGAAACTAGATACGGATGAGAAATCTTGCTAAATTAGGTATACAAACCGAACCAAAGCAGGGATTCCTCGGTAGAAAGTTTGACCTAGATTGAAATTTCAGGTGATAATGTTTTGGGACTCCACACATTGTCTACAGATATTTACGGCGTGTTCGTAAATCGATTTTCTTCTATCGAAGTGATTTTTTCTATCGATGCTGGCGTTTGTAAATTAAACAAACTGTATGCAAAAGCATTGGCAGGTGACTTGACATCTACTTTAAAAAAATCGATGCATCACTCATCACTTTTCAGATTGGTTGTTTTGATCTTTTGAAAAATAATTTTTATTCGAGTTACAAAAAACATGTGCAAATGAGGTGAGACGGTTTGCTGAGTCAGTTGACGAAAATAGAAGACCGCTCCAATGCTTAGTCTGAAATTCGATTCGAAAGTATGGAGAGGAAAACAGCTTTGTGAAAAGAATCTGGGCGAAAACCGGGTCCGGTGGACAAAACTTTGGACCGGAAAGTCATGCGTGTTTACGCCAGTTAGAAACAGCCTAAGTTCAGGATGCGACCAAAAACTTAGATTCGCTCTTAGCACTGTCCATCGTGCCGAGGTAAGATTTGGGCTAAAGACATATAAGAAGCAGAAGATGTCAAAGCCGAGTCAAAAACAAGTTGCTTCTGTGGTGGTATAGGCCAGTAGTTAATGAAAATTAAAAATCTTTCCAATTAAGTCAAAATAGATTAAAAAATCTGATCGTGTATTCTATTATGTACGTTTAATAAAATGAGCGTGAATGCCACGAGATGAATGCCTCGTCAGTCTACACTCAACCGAAAAGGAATAGTAAGAATGAAGATTCTCCCTGTGAATGCATGAATTCACCACAGCTTTTATCAAATCAAAAGCAAGTCGCCCACAGCATCGTCGCCTGCTGCCCACGTTTCGCAAGCATGATTATCAGGCTCTGTTTAGGCCGTATTTTGCATCAGTTCACTACTCAAAAGACACAATGTCTTGGTACCAATCCAACAAAATCATAACGAAGGAGATGAATCCATCAAATTGTCATCAAGCGAGACCGATTGAAACTTTTTGGGTCCTTACCTAATCATATTGTATCGTTCTGTAGAAAACTTCACAAAGGAATGGAAAAAGTGGCCAAAATCATCGCAATTCAGTTTGTGCTGAAACTAATGAGCAATCTTTGATCGAAAACTCGAACACTGGCCTTCGATTAACGGGAATCTAGTTTTTTTTTATCGATTCACTATAAAAGAAGGCAGAGAACATGAAAGTGAAAAAATGATTAAATTTGCTCCTAAATTGTGTTCAAACTGTTCATTTAAAATCGTGCTTAGACATAATGAAAAGCCTTATAATACTTTCAGCAGTCACTTAAATGACACGACAATTGACCCAACTAATTTTCAATTGACTGGTATGTGTTTTACACCATCGCCAAAAAGACAGGTGTTAAGCCCGAACTACAAATTTGTGTACAGTATGACCCATAAAAAATGCGAAAATCCTTCATCAAGAATCAAAAACACATTTCTAGATGAGAATATGATTTAAAAACTTTTTTAATTCATTCAAGCATATAGATAAACATATTAAGAAACAATAACTCGATGATAAGAAACAATAACTCGATGAAGAAAAAATAACTACTCTCTCCAGGAGAGATCTGAATTGAAAGTCTGCCCGAATCCACGGAAGTCTGATTCATCAAAATGTTCATTTGGACTTCAGTATTAACTTTTACTCCAGCTTTTATGAACACAGGAGGCATTTTCAATACTGAAAAATGAATATTAATATGCGAAAAATAAAAGAAAATCGTTGGAAAACCCGAAAAATTAGTAATATAGGAACCTTTTTTTTTATTTGCCTCTATTTGTTTCAATTCATTATTACATTTATATTACATTATTACATTAAATTAGGTGTTCAGTTCAATAATGAACTGTCCAGAGCCCTAAAGTTTACTAATCACTGAAATTTATTTATACGACTTAAATTTGCTGAGCGCAATCAAGTATTTAATGTAGGAGACCATCCTGTAATGTCAAACAAATTTTAAACTTAAAACTAAAAACTATCCTACAATTAAACTAATTATAAAGAGAACGAATCTCTGCGATGGAAGACTGCATTGATTTGCCTCTGAAGTTGGAGATGATTTTGTTGGCCATCTCTTCGATCGATTCAATGCCCGCAATCCGATGAAGATCTTCGGTGCTGTGCCAAGATGGAAGCCGCAAAATCATTTTCAGAACCTTGTTATGAATCCTCTGGATGGCTTTCTTCCTCGTCGCGCAACAGCTAGACCAAATCGGAACTGCATACATTATCGCTGGTCGGAACACCTGTTTGAATATGAGCAGCTTATTCTTCAGGCACAGCCGGGATTTCCTGTTGATGAGAGGATAAAGAGATTTAGTGTATTTATTACATTTAGATTGAATATCTTCGATGTGATTTTTAAAAGTAAGATTCCGATCAAGTGTAAGTCCCAAGTACTTCACGTGAACAGACCATTCTAATGAAACCCCATTAAAAGTTATGGAATGATTTTCATTAGGTTTTAAAAAATTTGCTCTTGGCTTATGGGGAAATAAAATAAGTTGAGTTTTGGAAGCATTAGGAGAAATTTTCCACATTTTAAGTAATTCAAGAAGGAATTTAAATTTTGTTGCAATCTACTGCGTACCACCCGTAAATTTCGACCTTTGGCTGAAAGCAAAGAATCATCAGCAAATAATCTTCTATTTTTTCCTTCTGGTACATCAGGAAGATCAGAAGTAAAAATATTGTATAAAATTGGCCCAAGTATACTGCCCTGAGGGACACCGGCTCTAATGGGTGTCCTATCAGAGCATGAATTTTGATAACTTACTTATAAAGTTCGGCTAGTCAAGTAATTTTGAATAATTTCGGTGAGATGTACAGGAAAATAAAATCGAGCTAATTTAGCTACTCAACCTTTGTGCCAATCACTGTCAAAAGCTTTTTCAATATCAAGAAGAGCAACACCAGTTGAATTACCTCAAGATTTGCTAGCGTTAATCATATTGGCTACGCTCAAAAGTTGATGTGTAGTAGAATGTCCATGACGAATACCAAATTGTTCATCAGGGAAAATATAATTCGGACTAATGTGAATCATCATTCTATTCAAAATAACTCTCTCAAATAGTTTACTTAAAGAAAGAAGCAAACTAATTGGTCGATAACTTGAAGGCTCTGAAGCACTTTTTCCAGGTTTCAAAATTGGAGTTACTTTGGCATT
This sequence comes from Uranotaenia lowii, assembly GCF_029784155.1. Taxonomy (NCBI): domain Eukaryota; kingdom Metazoa; phylum Arthropoda; class Insecta; order Diptera; family Culicidae; genus Uranotaenia; species Uranotaenia lowii. The sequence goes on along the minus strand of NC_073691.1, from coordinate 117,620,454 downwards.
TTTCCATTTATTGGAAAAATAAGCCAAGTGAAAACATTTATTGAAGATTTTAACTAAAAAAATTAAAGTGCTTTCAGGCAACTTTTTAATAAGAATATAAAAAATCCCATCTTGCCCCGGAGCTTTCATATTTTAGAATTTTTTGAAAATCAATTTAAGTTCATCAATATTTGTCTCACAAGAACTTTCAGAACTTTAGAAAGAATATCATCAAATTCTAAGAAAATTTGAGCATCAATGGGACTAACAACGTTTAAATTAAAATCATGAGCAGACTCAAATTGTTGGGCTAATTTTTGAGCTTTTTCTGCGTTAGTTATAAGAAGTTTATCCCCATCTTTCAAGTAGGAATTGGCTTCTGGGGCTTTTTCAGAATTTTAATGGCTTTGAGTAGGGTTTTGTGTCCTCTACTGCTTTGCAAAATTTCCAATAGGAATAAAATTTAAACGACGTTTGATCTCTTTTTGAAGGTTGCAATAAATTAATTTCAAATAAGGATCCCTAGTACGTTGATATTGGCGTCGACGAACATTTAGGAACCTCTTTTTTGTTTTCCTGTAGGGAAGAGAGTCCACGGCGACCATTAAGTTGATCTATTGAGGTATGATCCCGTGTTTTTGTTTTTACTTTGCTATGCTGCTTGACACTCCTGCTCTATTGGTTGAAGTTGAAGTGCAACCTAAGTTTCTTTGAATAGATCCATCCACATGCATGTGCTGCATCATTGAGGCGTACAATTCCAAGGTATAGCCGGCTAGCATTTCACTAATGCTAAAACCACCAACCTTCATCATATTATGTGTGCCAGGTTAAACACGACCGGGATTCGATCTTATGAACGTTGGCTTAGAAGACAAGGATGCTATCCTCTAGACAACGATTTTGCTGGCATGATGTTGACACTTTTAATCATGATGTTCCATTTTTGGACTTGACATCAATAATTTCAATACTTACTAGTAAATTAAGGTGCAAACTTTTATAAGGGCATAATTTAGAACCCATATTGAGCATTCTAAACACTTTTGTCAGCTTTAAGTGAATAAGCTACAAGTGAACAAAAAAAAGTTCAAACTACATATTGTGCTTCTATTGTTAGAGACATTCATAACAGAAATTAAGGGATTAATTTGAACCGTTAACTCGTCGAACTCGTCCATTTATGAGTAAAACATGGATTTATAAAAAAAAAACACCGCTTGAAGGATCCAAAGTAGGGCAACTAACCCTATCTCCTTTGTGTACATCCTGTCAATATACCTTATGTTGTAGTACTGCATTGTTAACTGACAGATGAAGGTTAGAGCTGAAATACTCACAAAATGAAACCCTCAAAAATAGTCAAAACTAACCCAAAACAGACTGCTCAAATTTTTTGCAATTTTCATGGGTCATACAGTACTTATATTTTTACTCAGCTAAGAAAACTCTCGCAGTCTAGTCCAATGATGAGACTAATCATTACAAGCCGCGGTACACCTAGTTGTGGTGTTGCCGTTCAATTATCCGTTTTCGCAGTCAGTGAGGCGTCTTTCCAGTCAGATGTGACCGTAGTCAGACCTGTTTGCCGACCGAGCCATCCCCGGCGAGAACCAGGCCGCTTCAAGTGAATGCCAATCGTATCTTATACTTAGGTTTTTGCCCAATCGGCACAGGAAATCCAGAAGATGTGCGAGAGGTGGGAAATTCGATCGCACCATTTCAGCCAAATGATCATGAAAAGTAATCAGCCAAACCGAACGACCCCGTGCCCGGACCAGGTTTCAAACATTACGGACGAGTGCCAAGTGCGCCTTTGAGCACTTAATACAGTCAGCCGAGAAAGGCGACCTAATCAGAACGTGCGACCTAATGAAGTGAAAGTTCCCGGGGCACACCCGTGATTTGATGTGAAAAATCGTTAGCCGTTCATTAAACTTTGGGAGGATGAGAATTTTGGGTACCAGTACAATTGAATGATCGATTAGTTCGCCCCATGACATGGGTTGGGGTCATAAACTGTTAAATTTGCTTAGTGAATTTTGTCATTAGTTCGGAGTTGGATAGGGTGAATCATACACAGATGAACAATTCAGGCATATAATGTGTGAATGAAACTGTGTTATAAACTGTTAAATATTGAACACCGTAAATAATAGTAGATCGCATACTGAAGTCCTAGAAAACGTCTAAATTTGTACTGTAAAATTTAAAAAAAAATCGTACAATGCTCTAATGATTATTTTATCTTTATCTTCGTCTCTTGCAGTTTGATTCTTCTGCTGATGACTGTGCTGGCCATCCTGGGAGCGGCCACCGGAAGTGATGACGCCAAGAGATCAGCAAAATCCAGCAAAGATTCGGTGATAACGGTTATCAAGCACCTGGACAACGAAACCATCAAAACGGCCAAATCTCTAACGTCCCCCCAATCGAAATCCGGTCGTGCCAAAAAGTCCAGCCACAAATCAACGCCGATCACGTATATTACCACGTTGGCCGATTCCGGACATATGTATTACGGTGGCGGAAAAACGCTGCAGAAAAAGAACGGCAAAGCACACGAAGACAAGTCAGCCGTCGATCATTCTGTTGCGATCCAAAATCATCATCATCACCAGCAGCAGCAGAAAAAGGCCAAGAAACAGCATCATTATTCGGAAAAATCTGCCGGAAAATCGCTCGAGGTTACATCGCCGCTCAAGGAACCGCAGTCCAATCCGGAGCTGTTCAGGTAAGACGAGAGAACTTATGATATTTAGACAAACACATTCCTAAAATATTGTCGATCGTTTCGAGATTTTTTTTATAGACTCCAAATTAGTAAAAATATTCCCAAACCTATATTTACCATTTCACAAGGCAACAAAATTCACGTTTTTCCAAAGTGCGAAAAATACAAGAGCTAATATTAACTAATATTGGGGCGCTGATTCCAAATAAAGGGTGATACGGTCAAAATTTGGTCAATATCAACTTGACGTATTTCTTTCAATTTTGCATTAAAAAAACCTGAACACCCCTCATTTTGAAGGTATGTGTGTGTAGAATGTTGCTCCTATTTTGATTATGGAATTCACTCTTCCGTTGTCAAAATGCCGTCCAAGGAAGAAGAACAGCGTATCAAAATTTTGCTCGCACATCGCGAAAATCTGAGCTACTCGCACGCAAAGCTGGCAAAATCGCTAAAAGTTTCCAAATCAACCGTTACAAATGTAATTAAAGTGTTTGGGGAACGTTTGTCGACAGCCAGGAAGTCGGGGGGAAATCGAAAACCGGAAGCCGCTGAAACGACAAAGAGAGTTGCCGGTAGTTTCAAGCGAACCCCTAACCTCTCTCTCCGAGATGCCGCAAATAAGCTTGGTGTATCGTCTACAACCGTGCATCGAGCCAAAAAACGAGCCGGACTATCGAATTACAAGAAGGTAGTGACTCCAAATCGCGATGATAAACAAAATACCACGGCCAAAGCGTGATTCCGGAGGCTGTACACAACGCTGACGAAGTTTGACTGTGTGGTAATGGACGACGAAACCTACGTCAAAGCCGACTACAAGCAGCTTCCGAGACAGGAGTTTTATATGGTAAAAGGAAAGCGAAAGGTAGCAGAGATTTTCAAGCACATGAAACTGTCAAAGTTCGCGAAGAAATATCTGGTTTGGCAAGCCATCTGTACCTGTGGCTTGAAAAGCAGCATTTTCATAGCTTTCGGGACTGTCAACCAAGAAATTTACGTGAAAGAGTGTTTGAATAAACCAAGCTTCCGATATTCGCTCAGGATAGCTGATCTCTGAACGCTGTTTCCAAAGCTCTCTCAGGTAGTGAGAAGAACCGCCTTCAATTACTATGTGAGCAGAGAACATGTTGCGCGACACTTATTCCTGTATTATCGGAGAGCATACGTTGCTTGTCTTGTTCGCGGCGGAGTGGAATTCTATCTCGTCAACACCCATTGGAAGTTCGCTAACAAGATAATTCCCCGTTCCTTGTATAGCTGCAGAACAAAACGACAGGGGGGAAATTTTAGTTTGTCGCACTCGCTTGCGATAGGTTCGTAGCATTTATCAGCAGTGACAAACTCGGCTCTGAGTTGGATCACATGGATCGCTCGTACGTTTATCACATACGTCGGGCGGTGGCAGAATAATGTATAACATAAACTAAAATCAAAATATCTCGAAAACGCGTGGATATTTTTGAGTCATGTTTTGACAAAAAATATTCTAAGAGTTAAAAGGAACTTACTTATGACATTTTCGTTACTATTTGTTCCGCAAAGTGTGAGAAACTGGTGAGGATATTGAAAAAATTGCTTAATTAGTTATCATTATTTCTAAGAAAAAAAGTAATTTTCCATCGAAAGGTTTGAGGATTCAAACAACTTTTAAATCTTAATCGATCACAAACATTATCCTACACTTAATGAACATTTTATATTAATTTTTATTAGTTTCGTTATTCACAATTTATTCTCAGTTTGATGCATTGTTGATAATGATAAGTTATCTGAGAAGGAGTTTATTTGAGTTGCGGGCTTGTGAGGAACTCGAAGCTTTCTTCAGTGTTTTTTTTTCAGTTTTTCAGAGTGACATTCAAACATTTTCAATACTTTTGATAAAGTGTACAAAAAATACTGCAGACCCCGTTCGATTTTGGCAACATTCGATTTTGACACATGTGCCAAAATTGAACGGTTTTTAGAAGCGACATTACCATTTAGTTTCCTCTATAACAGAACCAATATAATTTAGACAAACACCGAAAATACGTTTTAACGTTCAGAAATGGTGACATAATACAATAACAAAATCAAAAAAAAAAATCAAGTACTCAAACATTACAAAAAGATGAAAAATTAAAAAAATAAATCAAAAATAAATACAAACAATTGACTAAAAATGACAAAATCTACTTAAAAATGATGAAAAATGACAAAAACAGTAAAAATGACAAAAAAACAATGATTATAAACAAAACAAATAGTGCAAAATGTATCGAAAACATAAGAAAAAAATATAAAAATTCTTAAAATGGTCGGAAATTGACTTAAAATAACGTGATTGATAATAAAAATCATAAATTTGTAAAAATAAAAGAAAAAAACCTCAGAAAAAAAACCGTTCAATTTTGGCAACACAAAATGTTTGTGCATGTTGCCAAAAACGAACGGGATCTGCACTTCCAAATTTAGATTCCTGATCAGATTTCCAATACCAGCACAGATTTTTTTGCTGCGATTATAGTCGTTTTACCATCTTTATGGCATTCGCGACTTTACTGCACAGAATTGAAATTTCTTTCAGAGCCCTCAATCGTTAATTTAAAAGTATTTTAATTTAAAGGTTTTTTTATTCAATCTGAATTATTTATTTTTTTTTATTTTCAATACAACTTGCAAATCTGAATTAAAATATGAAGTCCAAATGATGAACATAATCATATAATAATTATCCACCTTTCCCTGAAGTTTCAACTCATATGCATAAAATATGAGTTGAAGAAAAAATTTATGGAAATTTTTTTGAATGAAATACAAAACCAAATTTGGATAACGATTTCGAAACACCATTTAATTTCTATTTTCTATTGACGATGTGAATAGAATACCAAGAATACTAAACTAGATACGGAATTTGAAATATGAAAACAGAAATACAATTTCCATTTTGATAATAGGGATCCTCTGAAATGAGTTTAATCTGATTTCAAATTCAATATTCAAATATGAATTTCTATCATTTTTAAAATTTGTAGCAGGATTCGGAAGCTTACCCCCATTCTGAGGATAAGGATTAGATTTCGGGTTTTTTTTTCATCAGCTTTGACTCAGGATTGTCACTCTTGTATAACCTCATTCAATTATCAAAATTCAATAAATAATAATTAAACTTGTTTTGTATAGAGTAAAGTATCCGCTCACTTTTCCTAGACCCTCATGGGAGAGGGGGGGGGGGGGGGTAAAGCCAACTCCCCCTTCCTCCCATTCCACGGCAATGCCCAAAATGACAAATTCCCAAAATCAAACCCCAGAATTAACTATTCATCAGAACATTTTTTCCAGAAGGCATCATTTATCATTTTATTTAAAAAAATACATTGCATAACCAAATATCTGAGGTGAGTTTTAATTTTCAAATTTAACATCAAAGCAAAATTTATTTCTATTCAACCATGAAAAGTGTAGAAAAGTAGTTATTTGGATGGGAAATGTATATTTTTCAGTCAAATAAATTCGACTGGAACGATACCACCAGGAGCAAGCTAATGTTTTCCATTAAGTAAAAACAAGTAATTCAAAAATTATGTAGGTGGATATTAAAAATCCCAGAACAATTTCGAATTCCAAATAAGTCAAAATACGTGTAGGCATACGATTTGTATACGCCGATTCTCCTGTTAGGAAAACTGCTCCATCCTTCTGCTGAACGCTACAACCAAACCAGCTCGGAAACAAACGAAGGATAATACATCGCTCAGAGTTGTCTCTTGAGTCGCTCTACACAGATAGCATTCAGAGGTGATAAGCGACAACTTGTATTTTCAATGTCGCTTATCATCGTTGAGTTGATTCATTATAGATAGGTGATCTGTTGCATTCGTCTGCCCGTAGGATACAATGAAACAAGATTCTTTGCAGGAACTCTCTCTAGGCTGATAAAATGTCACGCGGGATTGTAGCAGAGAGAAAATACACCATGTTTGTTTCGGCGGAGAATTCTCTCGCTCGACGATAAGGAGAAATGATCCAATTTCGGATCCTTGGAATAAACGTCTGCTGCCTTTCCTGGAGAAACATGGTTTATTCCGTACAGTTTTGGCCGGACTTGGCATCTTGCCATGACGGTAAAAAGACCATGGAGTGGTACGCCGCCAACAACGTGCAGGTGGTTCCCAAGAACAAGAACCCTCCCAACAAGCCAGAGCTCCGCCCAATTGAGAAATACTGGGCTATTGTCAAGCGGAACCTATTTTATTTACACAGTATTCCATCTCACGACATAACTTGACGAACATAATTTCTAAAATTCACTCGGTCCATGGAAACCGTTCTCTAATTTCTCGTGCACCCCATGAGCTTGAGCTTGAGCTTGCTATCAACAACGGTCCACCTGCGGCCCCTCTGGCCAATGGCATAATGGTTGCACTCCGTGATTGGTTCGAGACAATCAAAGTTCCACAATGAACCAAATGAAATGTGCTGGGGGGAAGAATCACAATCTCACTGTGCACTTTTGAGAATCTCCTACCTAAAAATGAACAAATAACGACGCCGGCCAAGTCCATGTAGTCGATAGGAGGAAGGGAAGTGCAGCACATGTGGAGATATGTTTAGCGGAGACCGGCTGTATGCCATCCCTCCACAAATCTCTACGATGAATATTTGGGGAAAAGGTAGTGTGGCATGGAAAATCACCTTAGTAGGCGATTAAGGCACTTTAGACCTAAGCTCCTAATATCTTAAAATGCCTACGTTTCCTATTGAAACTCCTGATTTAACCTAGAGGCCTTTAATAGGTGTAAGTAAACAAATTTGTCGTGCTACTTTTTTATTGTACAAGATATGCCTAGATTGTAAAGATACTAAACATATCAAACATATGAGAAAATAAAATTATTTTTCACAGTGTCCCTTGCTGCACTTGGCCTCATATAATTTAATGTTCAAATTTGGTGTTGTAGTCCAATCTATCAATTTGAAATTCAGATAAAATGTTTTTGTGATAACACGGTGGCACGAAGTTTTTCAAAATATCTACAAAAATGAATAAAAACTGCTTGGCAAATCAAAAGGCCAATTAAGCTTGAAAATAAATACTTTCTTCCTAGTTTCACTGTTTTTGGTCTAAATTTTTACCATTATATTATTTTAATTAATGAAACTTTACAAACAAATCTATTGTGGAGAACTAACCGGTTTTATTAGAAATTTTTGAAACAAACCCTAAAATAATCAGCATTTCTCAAATTATCATTTGGGGCCATCATGATCAGAGGGATATTATTCATCAAATCATGAATTAAGTATATCAATCTATTCTTCATATCTCAATCCAAATGACATATTAAGAAACTTTAAGCTAGAAAAATTACATCGCAATAAGAAACTAGTTAGAAGAATCGTTATGAAAGTATTTGAATGTATATCTTCGTCAGTATTTTAAAATAAAATATTTCGAACCTATATTTTGAAACTATTGCATGATTTGCATACAATTTTTAATGGTGGGCAGCTGAAATAGGGTATTATTTTGCAAAAAAAAACAAAACTTGGCTTCAGTTATCCTGTTGACCATCATGTTTTTGATAAGCCGCTGCACTCCACGTGTAAATGGTATAAAAATAAAAATGACACCCTGAGAGTCTTTTTTTACATAAAAATATTACCTAACACTGTTAACCACCCACAGATTTAACTTAGATATTTCCCTTTTCTCATTCAACTACTCGAAATATATATACATATCCAATAATTGTACGGAACAACCAAAAATATATGGAAATTGAAAAAAAGACATAAAAACTTTTTATCCAAACATGCACTTCGTGGATCCTCGCACAAACCAACCTGTCCCTTCAACTTATTATTAGTCCATTGCCCAAGTTTTACCAAAATTTAAAACACCAGGAACAGTTTACATCTTCTTATTTCATATTGATTCAAGCTTCGATCATTTTCATGTATGAGTGAGCAGGATGTACAAATCAGGCACGAAAAATCTTACACCTCCCTCCCTCTAACGCAGCAAGAAAGCACACGATTAGTAGGTATCGGTATTTGAAAACGCTAGCGCCCAATCATGGGCGAGATATCAATTTAGCCAGTGTGGGTCAGTGTAAATCAACCAATTTTACTTTTTTATCAGAACTTTTCAAAATACGCAAATTTAAAGATTATGTAGAAAAATTTCTTTTCAGTACATATATCAAATTGTTTGTTTAGGATTAAATTGAAATTTTCGAAACATAGATTTACAAACGAAGAGTTTTTGGTGATGTTCTCAATAGTTAAACAAACATTAAGAGATACTAATTATCAACATTTAACAAAAAAGTGATTCTCTTATTCTTTAAATACTTTGGGTTTGGCTTTTTGTAAGCTTAAGAATTGCTGCCAAGCATTCTGCGCTAGGGCAATGAATATTAATAACATCGTTGATAGAATATCTTAGATGATGAAACCACACGAGTGAACGAGATGGCATGGTAAAATTCTCTTCCATTCTGCTTTGGTCGGCCTGGAATTCTAGTAAATATTTTTCCTGAATTTCATAATAGTTAAACTTGAAAAAGAAATTTAATTTGATTTTTTAAATAAACGATTTCACCGATTTACACGCGTTTTCCCTTGACTAAATTTTGACCGTATCACCCTTTAGCTAAGGAAGCACATGGTACTGTTCGGTTATTTTTTTTTTATCTAGTTAGTGTTAATTTTTGAATAACGTTCAACCTTAACCTTTACCACGAGCATATCGCAGTAATCCAAGAAGACAATTTCTAGCAAAAACGAATCCTGATTGCTTTTCTTGAACGATTTTAGAAACACTGGTTATAATTATATTTATTGAAGAAAGTTAACAAATGATAACCGTCCGAAAAATATCTTTATACCAACAGTGTTTACATAGGACAATAAAAGCAAAATAAAGTTTGTAGGTTATATCATTAAGCCAATCCGTCAGGGTTTGATACCGTTCTCTTCCAGACACGTTAATATTAAGAAAGTCAGGAACGCTAATTTCGCTGCAATCCTTCCATCAGCCAGTGGAAGAGCCTTCTTCCTCTACACACTCACTTTGTAAGATTTCCGCCAACAACGTTAAAAAAGTTGTAAAAAAATCACTTCACTCGTTTTTATCAAAGCCCTCAAGGTATCAAAAATTCAAATTGCACCGCTCAATCGTTTTAAAAACATGAAACAGCCTCATTAAAACCGATATTTTTTTTGTTTTTTCAATATACTGGAGCTCTGAAAATTTGCTGCCAGAAAAAAACACGTCTAACCGATTTGACCGCAGCCTATTCATCTATCATTAAATGATTAAAAAGTGTGCATAAAATAAAAATTAAAAGTAAACTATAACTTACAAATCATGGTGAATTAGAAGACTGCATTTATATAGTACTGTAAATAAACTTCGGTTTAACCATTTGCTTGTTAGAAGATAATAATCAATCGTGATCCTGGATTTCTATGGAGGGGAAAAACTTGAATGCTTGCACGCTCGTGAAGGTCAGATTTCGACCCCACTGGCAAACGGCAAATGATTGGAAACCTCAAGTTCTTCTGGAAGAAATTTTGCAAACAACTTTCTCTAAATAAATAAATTCGACCCCAGGATTACATTAGCATCTCTATAAGCATTACGGGACAAGCCAATGGGTCAGTGGAGTGTGAAACCAGCAAAATAGGTTCGCAGTGCTAATCGGCTGCAATTTGATCCCCCAGGAATACTCAGAATTCTTCGCATGTGCGCGATCCGATGCAATGTCGTATGTTGTAGCAACAGCAGCAGCAGCATCGGCATCGGATAAACCCAACATGTCGTGCCGTAGAAGGCTTTCGTGGGAACAGTTTTCGCTTTCACTTTACCATGCAATTTCAGTGTAATAGAGAAAGAGCCAGCGCTAACTTGACTTTTCCGTATTTGTTCTCTTCCGCCAGCAAACTGGGACTCAGCAAGCTGCACGTCTCCTCCAACCACCACAAGAAGCGATTAGCGGTGGAGTCCCGTCATCACGGTCGACCCGATGACTCACATATGTTCGTGATCAAGCTGCCACCGAATCCGTACTACTACACCAACAATGGACCGGTCCCGGCGCCGAACGCCATCGATGATGTAGGCAAAAAGGTACGTATTATATTTATGCTTCAAGTATTTACCTGCACAACACTTGAAACAGGTACAGGTTAGCACTTTGACCCATTCTTGCCGGTTCATGCAGTGAAGAAGCCAAAAGTTCATTTACCTACTTTTAATTTTTTTCAATCATCGCTTTCAATGGAGGATGTTAACACATTAAGGACCGCAAAAATTTCTTAACCGGGAAGCACCGAATTTCGGCATTAATAAATTTTGTGCATTTAATTTTTGAAGGATTAGTTTTGTAGAATATAGTTTCATTGTTAATTTGTTACATTTGAGTTACGCGTCTAAGTTCGCCGTCAGCAAAATAAAAAACGAAGTAGGTATTTCGTATTTGGTCCGCGATGAATTAACAGTAGACTGGCCCAAATTTGTATGGGATGATTTTTACAACATTTTTTTTCAACGCGCCACCTCCTAGATTAGTGCCTTTAGGTGAAAAAATAACTATCTGACAGTTTCAGGTCATTTGGCAGAAGCACGAGGTGGCGCAAAGGACTTGAAATTTGTATGGAGATTTTTGGCAAAATGTATGAAAAATCGAAATACTTTCACTCTTTGTGTTCTAAAATATGTTTCCAGTATGCTAGAATGCTCAGAATTTCAGGAATTGTAGTTCAAACAATGATAAACAAGTTTGGAGAAGATTGTGACGTGATACGAGTTGACTGTGATGAGTTATTTGTAAATGAATGTGTGTTTTTTTCGTTACTGGAAACATATTTTAGAACACAAAGAGTGAAAATATGTCGATTTTTCATACATTTTACAGAAAATCTTCATACAAATTTCAAGTCATTTGCGCCAGCTCGTGCTTCTGCCAAATGACCTGAAACCTTCAGAAAGTCATTTTTTCACCTAAATGCAACAACCTAGGGGGTGCCGCGTTGAATAAAAGGGCCAGTCTAATTAACAGTCATATTTGACGAAAATTTTTAGTTTTGAAACTTAACAGCACCAAAATACATTTCCGCATACATTGTCAAAACGCTGACATTTTCAAAACAGTCTGCGAAATGACCCAAATACGATCGAACCCTTTTGAGTTTTATAAGTAGAAAAAAACAACTTTCTTTCTCAATTTTAAACTATGCAGCTGATTATAAAAGACATGGCCAACTGTGAGCCACTTTTGATCAGCCGTAATGATTTCCAATTGATCCCATATTGCAAAGTCGCCTAACGAATTTCCTGAACCCACCGATTTGCATCTGGTTGATGTTTTTTTCGGGATGAAAAACGGGCTTTCCAAGCAATCTAACATAAGCTTCAATCGTGCAGCATGGCTCATGGCTTGTGGTGAAAAGGGGAATTTAGTATTTGATGCCCGGGACCGCTGTCATCGATCTCACCATATCCATGCATGCACGCGTCGATACCACCCGGTTGTGCTGGGGTTTGCTTAACGTCTAGATAAGGAGATGCCATCAATGGATACCTTTCACAAGTTATGATATGTTTATGGAAATAGATCTAAGTGGGACGAATGGGCTTGCGTTTATTTGATTACATTTCCGTTTCGATTTCGAAGCCTCCGGGAATGATTAATGGAATAAATCGGCGCAGTTAAGCATGAATGCAACTGGTTTTCGAGAGAAAATTCAAAGTTACCTGATCTTTGATTGCGTCAAAAAGATTACTACATCGTAGGTTTTGTTTTCTCCATTCACAAAAAATTTTTGTTATTTATAATGAGATTACAGCCGAGAAAGTTACAGTAACAAATATCAAGCTTTTATCAAGCTCTTAACTTTTCCTTTTCACTGACTAAATATGATTTTTTCATTGTACATGTGACACATTTCACGCACTTGCGCCCTGAAAGTAGAAATTTCCCAATATCTCCTTCTGCTAAAACTTTCCGGTAGTCTTGAAGAGGAGTATTCAACGTGTTGGAAAATGTATAGTTTCAATTTTTCTATATGTTGTTGACTTAGGTACGCATCATATGCTTCTTTTCTCAAACTAGCTCGAAAAAATATCTTATATATATATACAAAAATGAAGGCGTTTTCTTTGTAACACCATCACGTATTTTTGTTATTTATTTCTTATCAACGGATCGCACGTTGATCCAAATGATTACTTAAAATTAAAAATTAAAAACATAACATTAAGTCTAACAATGGGGTTCTCAAGGCCCGTATCACTTTTCTTCGGAAAACATCCCTCGAAACGTCGAAGTCAAAATGCGCCGAGAAACGGTTGAACGATCTCATTGCGCCGATGAGGGCGCTGTTAGCTCCGTAATCGTTCATTCGAAGGGGAATGTACAACTGAAGATCCAGATTTCTCAGACCACGGGGTCGTACACTAAGCGGAATAGCCTCCAGTAGCGTGGGACAGTCGATTCGCGATGTCAGGAGGTCGGCGACGAATGAGCCACGTGTTGCTGTCTGCGAGCTTGAAGAGTATCGATATCTATGAGGCGGCATCGATTTTCGTAGCTACATAAGCAAAAAGGGTCTTGCCAGTTCAGGTGTCTAAGGGCCTATCGCAAGAATCGCCGCTGGATAGCCTCGAGCCGATCGACACCGTTCTGGTAGTAGGGACACCAGACAGCTGATGCGTATTCAAGGATGGAACGAACGATGCTGCAGTATAGGCTTTTCAGGCAATACACATCCTTGAAGTCCTTCGCCACTCTAAAAATGAAACCGAAACTTCTGGATGCTTTGTCAATCACGTAGTTGGTGTGTGCCTTGAATTCCAAGCGCTGATCTAAGATTACGCCAAGATCGTTAACGTGGTTCACACGTGAATGGGTTCGTCTCCTAGGAGGTACTCCGCGATTAAAGGTTGCCGCTTAAGAGAAAAAAAGCTGATGACTGCACATTTGTTGCGGTTTAATGGCAGACAGTTAAGGTCCACCAATCAGCGAAGAGGTTAAATTGACATTGCAGAAAGTTTATGTCGTCGTTGTCGTTTATGGTGTAAAATAGTTTTAGGTCATCGGCATAGCAGAGTTTGGGGACGTCGAGGAGTGACAACACGTCGTTGAAAAAATTAGGAAAATGATCGGTCCTAGATGGCTACCTTGGGGCACACCAGAGGTGGCTGGGAACTGCCTGGAAAAGGTGTCACCCGTTCGAACAATCAATTTACGACCGGTTAACTAACTGCGGAACCAGCCCAGTAGCGTACCACAGAATCCTAAGCGTTCGAGTTTTCCGATGGCAATCCCATGGTTCACCTTGTCGAATGCGGCGGACAGATCGGTGTAGATTGCATCAGTTTGAGATTTGGCAGCAAAACTTTCATGCACAACAGAAGTAAACGTTAGCAAGTTACTTGTTGTAGAGCGGTTGGGCATGAATCCGTGCTGATCATTGGAGATGTAATTTTTGCAGGACGTGAAAAAAGGATCCAAGACCACAAATTCAAATAGTTTGGCAATAGAACATAAAGCAGAGATTCTACGGTAATTGTTAATATCTCTCCTATCTCCTTTTTTATGAACCGGGAATTACATAATTAAACAAGCACCCGCAAATTTTATTGGTGAGGGGGAAACTAAAGCTCATAACAAACTACACACAAAACTATCCAGGCCGGAAATTAGCAAAATTTTGCTTAAATTTAACTAGCAAGAAACATCGCATCAATTTAGCAAAATTTTTAAACTAAAATTTTAGCAAACGAAAAAAAGTGAGCCGCCGCATTTTTTACTCAAATTTTTAGCAAAATCCGGAGAAAAAAGATCTCCCGGATCTGAAATTTCAAAATTTATAGTTTTGTTATCTGGAGAATACTAAACGTTCATTCAATTTTGATTTATTTTTCACATTTTTTTTTTAATTTTACACATTTTTTTTTTAATTTTACACATTTTTTAAAACAGAAGTTCCGATCTTGGGAACGCACTTTCCACCGAGCGAAGTGCCAAGCAAATGCACCGGGTGTGTGCCTGAATGAAGCTCGTTGAATTTTCAGTCGTGGTCCTTCTTCATTTCCGGACGGTTGCGGGTTTCTTGTTGCATATTTAACTTCGTAGAAAAAAAAAACAAATAAACAATTTTGCAATTAAAAATACGGAAATTTTTTACAGTGATTGATCCTTACCTCTGTTCGCTTCCGATGTTGAGTTGGCCAGTATTTTGTTGTAGACTAAGCCACTTTTTCAACCACCAACATCGATCTTTCGGAACCGCGCTCAATCTTGTCTGTTTGTTTTTTTTCTTCTCCTCACCCGCGGCGGCTGTTGTCTGTACACAAAACGGCTAGAAGTCCTCCATTTCACTAAAATCAAGCAAGATGAACTTTCATGCTGCTAAAATCAAGTAAATTTAGCTTTTTGCTAACTCAACGGTAAAAAAATGTTTTTGCTAACGGAAAGTAACAGTGAAATTTCGCTAAGTAGAGCCCCGAAAGTTTTGTGTGTGCTCATATGCTGAAATACTGAATGCTGAAATGCTGAATGAAAAAGAATTTTCCATAAATTATCTATAAGGTTCTCAAACGCAACCAACTTGCAAATCATAGTTTGTGAGGAATCACGGGCCACAAAATGTGGGGAATTTTGAGCCACCTTTATTTTGGTGTTTTTATACACGCTCACAACTTCAAATAAATTTAACCTATCTGTCAATTTTTCTCATGTCAAATGCAGAGTTATGAAAAATTTTCTGTCTTTTTTATCAATGCGATAGAGCCGTACATAAATCCTATATAATGAATTTTGCCAAAACGTTCGTAAGCCAGGTTGTTGAAATTATTCGATCATGTATCATATTTATGAAATTACTTTCATATAGCAACATGAATTGAGACATTACACTCTTGAGTCAACTCATAAACTTTGAATGTTATTTGAACAATTTTGATATGATGGCCACGATTCCCCACAATTTTCCAAAATACAAAAAAAAATACTTTTTTTATACAGTCATAACCCAGGAAAATAATTTACTTAACAAATAAAAAAAACTGGCTAATGATACGTTAGAAATGTAGAAAAACATACCATTTATCATTTTCATTTTGTCTTTTGTTATTAATCATCAAAGAAAAAAAGTGGCCCATGATTCCCCACTCTCCCCCATATTCAATTAGTTGTATGATAACTTAGACACAAAATTTTCGAGGCCGGAAATTAGCAAAATTTGTTCAAATTTGACCAGCTAGAAACTTAGCAATCAATTTAGCAAATTTTTCGAACTAAAATTTTAGCAAACGAGAGAAACATTTAACGGCCGCGCGCCGTAAGTTTTGTTCACTTTTTTACACAGAATTTTTTTTTTTTGACTAGTACGTGTCACTAAAACTTTAACAAAATTATTCATTATTAACAAAACCTGTAATTTTAAACTGTTTTCCTTAAAAGTTAACGAAGATTCATTTATTATTACAGCAAATGTCCTGTAAAAAAGTTGTACACTAAGAGTTAAATGTCACGTAATTTGTTTTTCGACCTGTAAAATTACGATAAATGTCCTGCTCCTTTTTGTTACCGGACATTTGCGTAATTTTACAGGAAATAATTATTGCTGTGTAGCAAAATCCGGTGGAAAAGATAGCCCCAGATCTAAAATAACAAAATTTACAATTTCCGAAGGAATGTTTGATCATTAAATAGAATACACGAATAACTTCACTTTTAATTTATTTCTCACAATTTTCGGTACTTCATTCCCCACTTTTCGTTAAATTGGAGGTAACTTGTTCCGGTTACGGAATGCACCTTCCGGCAAGCGAAATGCCAAGGGTTGACCCTCATCCTGTTTGCCGGCAGTTGCATCCTGCGGGGAGAATTTTTTCCTCTAATGAATGATCATTCTTCTACTGACAGAGCACTGTTGGTGTGTGACTTCGAAAACACTTATCCAGTGCTACGTGTGATCAGTGAAATGAATTGCGATCGTTGATTTCTCAGCCAGTTA
>NC_073691.1:117578225-117603225 GCF_029784155.1 Uranotaenia lowii | reverse complement strand
GAATTTCCTGCAATTTGTTTTACAGGAAGATTACCAAAACTGTTTCGCATTGAGAATCAATTCCATAGTAAAAATTCTGTAGATTAATTTTTAAAAAATATACCAGGTTTTTTCATTACAAAATGGCAACCTAAACTCAAATTCTATTTTTGAAATTGAACTATCAACCCCAAACTATAAGTATGCAATCTCTGGCGATTTGATAATGAATCTGAATCTGGATTTTGAATATTATTTTTAAATCTTAATTTTGAACCTGAACTTAGAATATGAATTTTACATCTATTTCTGAATTTCAATCGATTTCAGAATTCAGAATCCAAATCATCATTTAAATTACTAGCCAAGAAATGAAATTTGTTTCAGACTTTCAACCATGATTTTATAATATTAATTCTGACGTTTTAATCTATTGATCTCACTCAGAGTTTTCAACTCTGGATTGCCATTTGGAAGCTTTATAATGTTTGAATTCTGCATGAGAACAAATTTTCAATTTTTTTTATTCAAGACTTTCAAGAATTGAATTTAACACTTTGATGCATAGTTTTGTTATAAAATAACACTAATCAAAATTCAAATATCTCGGAAACGCTTGAAAAGTTGTATCGACTAAAATAATTCTAGAAATTAAAAAAAGCCCATGTTATTTTTATCACGCAATTTCAAAATATGTATGAATTATCGATCAAAATATGCGGAAAAATTGGAATAATAAATTTATGTATTTAAAAACAATCTTTGAAAAACTTTTTTTTTCTAAATCAATAACAAACACCTTCCTGCACCAAGTTAACAAGGTTTGAACGATATTTGCAAAATCGTATTGAAATGAATTAAGATTTTGTAAAATTATTTTTCAACTATGATGGGACATAACTTTCATAATACTCAAAATAACGACTTCAAACTTTTTCTGTTGTGTTATTCCAATTCAAATATTATTATTTCACTGAATCAATAATTGCTATTTTTATATTAAAAAGCATTGAAGGGTTAAGAACTTCAAATCAATATCAAACAAAAACTCAGGATGGGTTCAGCTTTTTTTTATATTTGGAAAATTATGAACACAATATTGAAAATACAAATGAGTATCGAAAATCATGAATTTGGATGAAATATAGAATCAAATTTGAAGGATTTCAAACAAGTTTCTATTTTCTATTTTCTAATGATGATTCGAACCTAAAATCAAGAATCCCCAACTGGATACAGAATCCGAAATATAAAAACAGAAATACAATCAAAACTTTCACAAGCTGGAAACAAAATGAAATGAGTTTATCCTGATTTAAAATTTAATATTCAAGAACGAATTTCTATCACCAAGCAAGAAAATTTCGAAAAACTGAAGCAGAATTCTGAACCTGGCATTAGTTTTCGATGTTTTGGAATTATCTCTGAGTTAAGATTGTTACTCTTGAATAACCTTACTCAACGATCAAAATATGATTAAGAATTTCAAATTTTGAGTGAAGAGTAGAATACCTCGCTTGCTTTTCTGGACCCTCATGGGGGGGGGGGGTTTAACCCCAATCCCCCCCACCCCCCCGTTCCTACGGCCATGGTACTATGTATCGCTTTGGGGGTGTTTAGCTCGAGAATTATGCAAAAAGGGCGGTGAGTAAAATTTTTTTTGAAAATCACTGCTCTAACAAAACAAATTTAATAAATGGATTCAATGGTAATACGATGCATTTTCCTGATAGTAATATGTTCTTCTTCCAATCTGGTTTTTTCACGAGATTTCTCTCCCCTGAGCTAAAAAAAAAACAAAAAAAAACGTTTATCATTTTTTATCAGTTAGCATTATTTCGCAAGTAAGGTTAACCACGTTTGTACGTAAATGTGGGAAGGCAGTTGCGAGCATAGGACGATCTACATTTGCTTCTGGTCATTCACTTAAAATAAAATAAGAACCATAACAGTAGTTTTTGTGACCAAAATTAACCGAATGCAGCAGTTCAACATTTTTTAACAAAGATCAGCGTTTCAGTAGATATTAATAAACTTCTTCGCTCATTCTTCTGAAACATACTACACTGATAAAGCTTCCATTCATCATTCGTTTCAATCGAATTTGGAGATATTGTTTCAAGCGAACCCATCTGAATTGGCTTAACGAAATCAAGACGATCTGCGTCGCTATAGCGCTGCCACAACAGTTGCTAAGTATTCTGTGTTCTTATTCCTCTACCTATCGACATTTCCTACACCGACACACTGTTCTATTGATGCTTGTAAAGTAGTTGCTTGCACGTCTATGTGTTTCATCTATCACCTTATTCAGACCATAAGAGACCATCTGCCATAAAAACGTTGACTCCTGACTTTGGCGGTATATCAGGCGGCCAGGGAGGATACGCCACCAATTTCGGCAGTGGACTAAGTGGCGGTGCCGAGAGTCAAGTCATAGCGGCCGTATTCAAAACGTTGGTTAGCCGATTCGTCGAAGCGCTTAAAGATCTCAAGGGCCAAGAAAATATTGCGCTGTACTGTGATGTTCGTCAGTTGGTCACTTACGTCAAGGGGGCCCATGGAGGACCATTCCGGCGTGTCGCTCTCAGTGGTATCCTGGCGGTCACTCCACGACCCCACAAACAAGCTCCAAACATGCAAACCACCCGAGTGATAAGGTGCGTTAGATATGAAGTTGACATTTTGGCATATTCCACAACAATACTTCCCTTTTTTTAGACATATACCACCCAATGAGATACAAACAATTCAACAGGACGAAAAGGCCCAACGGAAGCTACTGTTCAAGAAGAAAAGCACGTCTTCCACGTGTGCCGTAAGTAACAAATGGTTGTTGTTTTGGTGTTGGATGTTTAACCAATAACTTGCATAAATACGCAGTTCGTACCGCTGTTATTGCAGAGCTTGTTGGAAACGGAAGGATTGGAAGAGCACTGTCGAGTGAGTCAAAGCCCTTTGGGTAACATGCGGCGCAAGGGAGCACCTGTAAGGCCAACTTTGACACCTCGGCAAAGTGAGCGGGCACTGTTGTCCGATTCTACGTCCAGTTCCGAGCGGAACTCTGTAGGGCGACTCAGTGGTATCGTGCGCTGGTTCAGGGGATCAAAAGATCGCGAGTCCATCGATCTTGAGTCTGGAATCATGGGTAGCTCCGAAATTGCTTCAAACATGAGAAAAGGTTCAATGACATTTCATGCGAGAGCCAGAGCAACCGAGGGTATTGGACGTTCTATCCAACGTGCCAGAAGACGTGTCGAAAGACGTTTGGGTCGACTTGGCATTGGTAAAGGTAAAAAGAAAGTTGGAGGATCCGAAGATGTTTCAGGAAGCTGTAAGTGTTGTTATGGTTACATGTACATAGAGGAATTGGTTGATGTTCAATTATAATGCTTACAGATTTTAGTCGACGCAGCTCGTATGATATGGCTGAAGGACCACGTGAGTCTGAAGTTGTAGTCCTCAAGGAACGCCGATTGATCCCAACAGATCCGGTACGAGACGGAATGGCTAGATTTTCGTTTTTGCTGGAAACGTGCGCTCCGGGCTCCATTCCCGACCCTCCGTTAATAGCTGCTTTGCTGGATCTTCCACAGGCTCCAATAGTTGCAAGAGCTGCGTTGCTCATAGAATGTGCTCATTTTGTACACCTCTGTAATAGGGGTCAATGGCCAAGCTGGATGAAACAGAACATACCGTCATTCCGACCCTCTGGTCCCGCCATGGGTAATCGAACATCGATGGCAGCTGGCGCTCGAAGAATTCACATCCTACAACGAGCAGCCGGAAAAATGTTTCACCAGGTGAGGAGTTTAACACTTTTAGTCAAATATGATATTATATTAATTTGTTTGTTCTTAAAGTGGGGAGAAGCCTTAGGATTCCGGTTAGATGACATGATAGCTAATGAGAAGAAATCTTACGATCAAGTTTCATCGAGCATGTCAGATCAGGAGAAGCAAAAACAACTATTGCAACAGGATGAAGAAGAAGATTTCTTAGACGAAAGTAATGTGGTTTAAAGATGAAGAAAAAAAAACATATTACATATTTTAAATTTCAGTGAGCGTAAATCCTCATGGTAACGATTGTCCGCCGGCTTTGAAATTAGTTGCTTGCATTCTCCTGTTGGAAATCACTGGTTTTCTGCGAGAAACATACCAAACATTACCAAAAACTTCCAGATTGTCCACCAAAGAGAAGCAGGGACCTTGGGATAAGGTTTGCCGGTAATTATATGGATGTTTGTTAAACATGACCTATTTACATGTTGATGATAGTTTAAATCAATTCACTAGCGAGACGAACCGCCGATGGTCCATGGCCCTTAGTTCGATGGGCCATTCCCAGACATCTGCTCAAAGTTTACAATCGATCGCAGGTCAAACGGAAAGAAAAATTTCGTTTGTCTTGCAAGAACCGGACAACGAGTCGGAAGGTAGCAGTAACACGACCCTGACAATTCAAGGAGAAGAAATAATTCCACGTAAGTACATTGTTTTACACCGCCCTAAATATTACCACATTTAAACACGTGACAAACATATGATTCCGCACCGTTTAATGTTTATACGTCTGTAAAGCGCATGAACCAAAGTAATTGTGAACCTCCATCTTTCCTTCAGACGGTCATAAGCCATAACCCTCTTGTACTTTTCTGTATGTTTCCCCGTCTCCAACAAAAGAAGCCCCTAAGCGTTCCATCACCACTACGCGAAACTTCCTTTTGCGGCGCGGAACATCCACCACCCCCGCTGGTGGTTCCTTCAAACGACGATCTTTGAAACTAAGGCGTGGAGCCAAGGATGTCAAGGATGTAAATGATGATTGTAATGCCCTAATGTATACAGGTCCTAAAGCTGTCGATATTAATCATTAATGTTTTGATTGTTCAGATCCTGTCCGCCGTACTGATTCGATACAGTCTAGACGCAAAGTTTCATCGCTATCCGATCGAAGCGACAATTCCGAACCAGGGCAGGTTAGCGGCGGTGAAGAGTCCCCCGGAATTTTAAGGTATTCATTACACAACTAAAACAGCAATGCCAATCCTAATCGAACCTAACAATAGTCCTCCCGCCGACAGTGACGACCAACCACCGGAATCCCCCTGTGATTCAAATGATTCAGACGAGACGGCCAAAAATCTACCATGGCTTCGTTCCGTAACGGCGTTTCTAAACTCGTTCAATTTCTACTGTGACCATCAAAACTACTGTCACCCGTATTGCTACCGACGCCACATGCGAGCGGCAACTCGCCTCATTAAGGCAGTCAGGAAGGTGAGAATAAATTTTTTTGAAATTCCTAAGTTATACCTGTGGTTGTCAGACAATTAGGTGCCATTCAGATACCCATGGACAGAAAATGAGATCACTTACAATCTTTTTTACTGGTTTAATCATTCTTAATTTAATGATTAATGGCATTTCGGTGAAGTATACATTCTAACAGGAAGAATATCAAATGAAAGTAATGAAAATTATAAACGGATAGATTAAGTTAGGAAGCGTGAAAGGTTTTGAAATAAGCCAAGAGCGTGTTTTTGAGAAAATTTCTTGCCGTACATACTATTTTTCCCGCATCATATCATTGTCTAGAAGAAGCAAAGTCGATAGGCTGACTTTGCATTGATCTATACAATGATACGTAGACGGATCGAAGCACGTGTTTTTCGTACCCCGATCGGGTAATTCTTATGTTCGACCGAATTTTCACCATTCTCCCTTACACGCTTGCAAGCAATATCAGTACGCAGCCATACAGCTTGCATGCAATGTAATATCGTATCTCAGTATCGAAGATTGGGAGAACGCGAGCTTGGTAACAGCTTTGTTTAAATATAGCTTTAACTCACCCCCTTTCATCAGCCTCTTTAGCTCAGTGGTAGAGCGCTGGTCTCGTAAACCAGCGGTCGTGAGTTCAATCCTCACAGGAGGCACTTTTTTTACATATATCGTTATGTACTATATCATCATTGATTTTATTTTTACAGGTTTACGGAGAAGAATTCGGATTGTTACCGATGGCTTTCACTCACGTGACAGATTCCGCTAAGAACAGCGCCCGTCGTGATCGAACCAAACAAGGGCGCAAGGTTTCGGATCAGAGCTCTTCGCAAACATCTCCTTCACGCAGAAAGGACAGCATCTGCAAGCGAGACAGGTTCGTGTGAGATTTTTTTGTATTGATTGAAATTGTTACTTAGATTTTTCGCGGTCTTACAGAATAAATCAGGACGATTCCGAGCCTAATACTTCACAGTATTCCCAGCGTATCGATGATACGAAAAAGACGCAAGAAACACCACTGGTATTGAAGTACATTAAAAACCACGTGCGCGATTTGTTCCACGTGCCCCTGGCCACATTGACAAAAGGAGCATCGGTGTTAACGGAAGAGCAGTTTGTTGATGTGATTCCGGTAGCGTGGGAGTTGCTGCTTGAAACCAACCAAGAGGTGTCCGCGGCTTCGGCTGCACTTTTCATACTGGCTTCGGTCAAGGCTCCCACGACGGCTTCGGAGTTGATGCAGAAGGCATTGAAGCACAAAAATCCAAACGTGCGAATTGAGGCCATGCTGCGCTACCAGGTTCTGTGGAAGAATCGCTTCCAGGTCTGGCCCCGGATGGAGGAGGGCGCTCATTTGAGTTTCAAGATTCCACCTCCCGGCATAGAGTTCACGTTGCCATCGCCGAAAATTGGAATCGAAAGCTTACCGGTGGTCGATCCTCCCTGGAGTCCCCGTCAGCAGAACAAGGACATGGAAGTGACACTCAATCAGGAGAGACACGTAATTATACTCACTGTTTTAAATCATTTCAAACCACCATTCGAATCATAATTGAAAATTAGGCATCAGAATTCAGTTCTAATAATTAATTTATAAAATCAGAATTATTAGTATTAGGTAATCACAATCAGGAATCTGGAATAATATTGCAGATGAAATTCAGAATCGGAAACCTTCTTATTTCCATGTTTTATTTTCTTTTCTAATTTAAACAGCGCTCCCTGGTGACGGCAACAAAAACGCGCAAAAAGCAACAGACGGAAGCCATCCGCCACGCCATCCAGCAACAGGAAGATAAACAACGTTCCGAACGGCAAAGTTTCCTAATCACGACCATTCCGGTGACGCAGCAAGCCGCCTATGAGCCAGGTCTCGATCATGGCCCTGGCGAGGATCACATCGAGGAGGAAGAGGATGGTGCCCGATCGGCAATTCACATGCATGCCGCCCATTCCGTTTTCCCCTCGTGTTTGTGTTCCTCGGTAATGCAGATCGTGGCCTGCCTGGACGATGCCGCAGTCAATGCCGACGGATGTGCCGTGTACGAAACGGCTTATCAGGTAATCTGGCTGTGCCTGGTGGAAGATTCCGCTCTGTTTTTGCGCTACGTCCTCGAGCGACTAACCCGGGACCATCAGGATCAGATGTTTAAACTGTTGCGCCACTTGATCCGTTTCGTGCCCCGGCTACCCCAACAGGCAGCTTTTGCTCTCTACAACTACATCATCGGCTATGTCATGTTCTACGTGCGCTCGACACATGAATGCAGCCAGCAGGTACGTGTGCCGGTGGTAGCACGAGATAGGGCAGTGAAAGCAATCAATGATGAATAATAGTGAATGTATTGCCCTTCTCGACATCGTCGGTTCAAATCTCGACGTTTATAATTCTCCCATTTTATTCACATTAATGATGATACGCTATTGTTAATCGATCATCATTATCATCAAATGGGTATAATAGAGACGCGGTAGTATAAGGGTGAGAAAGATTATTCCTAGTTTTCCACAGAATATCATTCTCAATTTACTTCCGCACAAAAAATCTCAACTTTTTTGTTGTTACCGTGTGAAATTCAGATCTGAGAGATTCAGACTGTCTTGGACCTTTTTTCGGAAAACCGGAGAGCGACTTTTCATACGGATTAATTTTTCTTTCTTCTGTCACTATACCATCGGATCAAACATATCCAGCAAATAACGTTTTTCAATGTTTGAAACATAACTTGGAAAAATGAATTCCAAATCAAAAATAAAATTTAAAGAAACGAATCTAAAAACAACCATCTTAAAAAATACTTACAATCTTACACATACATTTTTTTTTTAAATCGATTGAAAGTTTTAGTCATCACTTTGTTGTCTACCGAACTAGAAACTCAAAATTTTACTATCCGGTGTTAGGATACAATTTTTCACTCGTTTTTTTCGAAACAAATGTTTCTTTCTGGTTTGTCAAAAACTTTTATGAATGCCTAGAATATTCAGTATTTATAAACCAGATTTCTTTGCGGCTCTTGGTGTGTTAAGAATGAGATGCCTTTTAATCATTCAAATGGTCAATACATATATCGTTTGTAGCGATTTGTGATTTATTTTATATGGCAACTCTAAATTATTGTATGTACCGTGCCTGCACCAATGACCGCGCATTTAGGCTATGATTTTTTTTTTTTTTTTTTTTAATTTTTTTATTGGCTTTACCTCTATAACATAACCGGCCAAGTGTTAATTACTCTTCTACTTACATGTCTATTTTACATTCAATTACAAAATTAGCTATCGTTTTATATAATTCAATGTCTTTCTTTTTTAGTATCAAATGAATATCGGGTGGAATTCCTTTTTTCATTAAAATTCGCCAAATAGGTCTACGAAGATTTTCAAATCTGCTGCATGCGAAGATAATGTGATCTGCGATGGATTCGCCACAACTGCACGTCGCGTCCAATAGGATACCATTTCTAGTCAGATGAGCAGGGAGCCGTGAATGATTTGATATTAATTTGGAAAGGATTACAATTTGTCTGCGGTTGAGATCCAAGCTACTAAACCATGGTTGGAGCGAAACGTTAGAGATGATGCTGTGACAGAAACGTCCTTTAGTTCCTGCATTCCACTTTGCTTGCCATTTGTGCACTGTTGTACGCCGAATCGGAAACTGGATGTCGAATGATGTTAAAATATAATCTGCTGTACCACCATTGATGCACGCACTTTTCGCCTCTTGATCTGCCAACTCGTTCATTGGAATACCTCTGTGAGACGGAACCCATATCAGATGGATCTCGTGCCCCATTCTTTGTCCTTCAAGAATGGAAGCTTTTATATCGTACCAAGCAACGGGATATTTTTGATTGATGTTGATTTTTTGAAGGCTCGTGAGACAACTCAAACTATCGGTTAGAATAATATACTGAGCAACAGGAAGGCTTACGATCATTTTCGCAGCATGCCTGATTGCTAGAAGCTCTGCCATATAAACTGATGCTTTACTGTCGAGTTTGATCCCTTCTGCAGGCGCTCCAAAACTATTTACCACAGCATAACCTGTGCCGTGTATATCTTTCGACCCGTCAGTTGCCAAGATTTTCGCGTTGGCATACACTTCCAAGAGATAGTTTGAAACCAAATCAGCTGCCGATGAGTTCTGGTGTTCTGAACATAACCGTTTAACAGTGAGATCAATGGATATTATTGTTCTTACAACTTCACGGTTGACCATGTAGCATGGGAGATTATTTAGAGGCTGTTCAAGTGGAATAAATTCGTTAAGCATTCTTATGGCGCGGTGTATTCCCGTAGCCACTAAGCCACCTTCCAAGATCGGTCTGGAGTATTGACCATGCCAAGAAGAAAGTGACGCTCTTTTATTTACAAAACGCATGACAGCAAGTTCTCTTCTTTGTTGCAGCGGAATAATACCAGCCATCACTTCGAGTGAACCTGTGTGGGTGGTTTTTGTGGAGCCCAAACAGATTCGAATTCCTGCCCATTGTAGTCTATCCAAAACGATGGCTTCTTTTTGTGTTAACTCCGTCATAAATATGGAACCGTATTCCAATATTGATCTCACACATGACTTGAAAATAGCTAACATTGCTGCTGGATGTGCTCCCCATGACTGGCCCGATATGCTTCGTAGAAAGTTAAGATACGGAGCCGTACGTTTTTGTACCTCTCTAATATGACACGACCACGACAGATTTCGTGTGAGGTACATGCCGAGTAACCTCAGGGATCTGACGTATTCCAAAGTGCAACCGCCGATATTTATTTCTGGGGGATTATCGCATTGTTGTGTCGAGATCAGAAGGCACTTACATTTCGTGGGCGAAAGTTCTAACCCAAGGTCGAAAATATTTTCCACAACTATATCCACTGCCCTTTGGAGAGATTCGCAACTATGCTCCAGCGAGGTTCCTCTTACAGCAATTGTTGTGTCATCGGCGTAATTTACGGTTATCACATCAGGAGGGACACTGTTGATCAATCCACTGATCACAACATTAAAGCATAACGGACTTAGTGGAGATCCCTGAGGAAGGCCTTTCCACGTTGTCCTAGATATTGAATCTAATCCATTTGAAATGCACAAATTCCTTTCTTCAAAAAGATGGAAGATACTTCTTACTAGGCATTCAGGGACTGTTAATGAGCGTAATTCGCGGACCAGAACATTAATTTCCACGTTGTCGTAGGCGGCTTTGATATCGAGGCTACATATCACCACATGCTCTCTTCTTTTCAAAGCTAAAGAAGCTTCATTAATCAGGGGAAACAACGCATCCATTGTTCCTCGTCCTTTCCTAAAACCGTTGATAGCTGAAGGGAATAAGTTGTTGTTTTCGATGAAATGTTCTAGTCGATCTTTGATTATGAGTTCATACACTTTGCGAAAACATGAAGCTAACGCGATTGGGCGAACAGCAGAAGGAGAAATCGGATCATGACCACTTTTAGGAATCGGTACAATTTTAAAGGTTTTCCAGCTTTCCGGAATTCTTCCTGAAGCAAAAATTTGGCAATAGATTTTTCGCAACTGACTAAGCGCCGCCCATGGGAGATGATTTATGACGGAATATGGAACACCATCCAAACCAGGAGCCGAATCTTTACCGATTTTTAAAACTGCTTGAATATCCGATACTGAGAATGGTAAACCAGTTTGAGGGCAACACGAACATTGTAGAAAAGCCGGGGGTGGATTTTTGGCAGATGAGGGAGCCAACTTGTCCAAAACATCGTTGGCCAAATTGTCCGAAATTCTAAGGTTTTTTGATGGCTCTCCGCGCCCTTTGAATCTTCTAGCCATCCTCCATAAGGTTGTGAGGGACGTAGAACTATCACAACTATCACAAAAATGTTGCCAACTTTTCCTCTTCTTCTCGCGTACCAAATTTCTGAACCTTCGTTCTGTATTAGCGTACCCTTCGTAAGCTTCGGTTGACAGCTCTCGTTTCCAAGCGCGGAAAGCAACTCTGGTGGCTTTCTTCGCTTCTGTTAGCTCTTCGTCCCAATAGGGTTGCGGTATTCGGCGAGTGTGGTTCGAGTTTACTGATGGACAGGATCTGCGCAGTGCTTGCCAAATCAGCTCAAAGAAGACATCAAAGCTATCCGGTTCTCCATTTTCGACGAATGATTCCTCGAGGCTTCCGGTAAAACGTTCCCAGTCGATTTTCCGAACATTGATTCCAGAGTAGAATTTCATCGCGCATGTAGTACTCGAATGAAAAACTATCGGAAAATGATCGCTTCCATTTGGTGAATCCAAAACCTCCCAGTCGAAGCACAAACTAAGGCTCGAAGAAACCAGCGTGATATCAATTGCGCCCCACGACCGGTTTACATCAAACCTAGTTGGCTGACCATTGTTGAGAATGACGAGATGAGATGTTTCGATGGCTTGATGAAGACGGTCTCCACGTGTGTTTCCATGATCGCTTCCCCATAGGTGATGTTTTGCGTTAAAGTCTCCTCCAATGATGCACGGTTTCGGAACGGTTGATAAAAAATTATCAAACTGAGTCTGCGATATGTTGGCTTGCGGGTGTATGTACACAGATACAATAGTGATCAACCCGGAGATGTATTTGATCTGGCAGGCAACGGCTTGAATATCCGCTGACAGTGCAATAGGAAATGCTACGGGATTCAGTTCTGAACGAATCGCGATGGCTACGCCCATCGAGTTTCGTCTGTGATCTTTACGAAAAATGGTGTGCTGCGGTAGACTAAAGTTTGTGTGATTGTCGAGATGTGTTTCACTCAAAAGCGAAATATTGATATTGTGTGTATTTATGAGCTGGATTAAAGATGAGCGTTTACTATTTATCCCTCTACAATTCCATTGTAGACATTGCAGAGGAACGGTGGCTGTTAAAGTGCTCGGTGTGATGTTTTTCATAATCTGAGATTAGCAAAATATCCTTTCATTTTATCACTTACAACATCCGAAATTCTCTCCAAAACCATTTGTTGAATTTTTTGTCGAGTTTCAACATCTTCCTCAGGAACTTCCAGAGCCTCTGCAACGATATCGATGACCTCAGTAGATTCAATCGTCGATCGGATCGAATCGCAAACCCCGTCAGAAATGTTAACTTCAAGTTGGGGAAGCTCATCGTCCGAATCGACATTATGACGACGTTTGCTGGAAGGATTAGACCCATTCTTGTCAACATTACTTGTTTGGCAAGCAACTGCCACGGTGGATTTTGTTGTTGGTTGGGAGATGATAGTTAGTGAGTTTGATGATTCATTTGAAGTTGTTCCACAAAACCAATCGACACGTCCTTGTGAAAAAGTGTCGCGCCGTTCTTTATCGGTTTTCTTTTTTTGAATTATTTTCGGACAAAGCTTGTGATCATTGGCCCGATGGGAGCCCAAACAGTTAACGCACTGGGGCTCACTATTTTCACATGCATGATCTTCGCCGCCCACTTGCTCCAAGCATTGGTTACAGCGTTTAGCACTCTTGCATCCTTTTTTATCATGTCCCAAGCGCCAGCAGTTACCACACTGGCGGACAGGATAAATGTACTGCTTAACAGAATAAAGCACTCTATTCAACTCGATGTGAGTAGGTAAACTCTGCCCAGCGAAAGTAAAAATCACCGTAAACAGGGCTTCCTCTTTATCATCAGCTAATTTTCTAAGCACACGACGAGCATGAACTATCTCCGGGTTATCAACTTGATTCGACTTGCGTTTATCGTACGCATTAGCAAACTTCAATTCTTCATCACAAATATCCGGCTCAATATAGGCTACCCCAAGGCACTCCACCAGCCGTTGGGGGATAAAAAAACGCACTTCATTTGAGGTACCGATGCCTGCTATTTCATTAGCAGCATCCCTCGATCGCATCAAAATTTTCATTTTGGTTTTAGAAACCGGCATAGCACGTATAAAATCGTCACCAAATTTCTTCACCAGACTTTTAGCAATCTTCGCAGCAGATATATTTCCGACATTTGTTTCAGCCATAACGAGATATGGCCCAGCATAATTTTCGTGATATTTCCGCACTCGAACTTCATTTTTCGATGACCTTGGTGTATCGTTGTGGGTCATTGCACCGCTCGACAATAGCGTGTGGAAGGAGAGAAGAAAAATAAATTAGATTTCGATTCAGCTCACACACACGATGTGCAACGTACCGTAGTTCAAACGAGACTGATTTAGGCTATGATGAATGTTCTTTGTGCCGTACAAAAATCTTTAATTTTTTTTGTGCTATTCTGGAAAGAAAAGCACTGACACATAGTAAAACTTACGTACTTTAGGGGAAAAATTGAAAAGCGAGAGATATTTTATCGCAACGTCACAAAAAAAGCGAATTTGTAAAAAGTGTTAGTGTACCAATGGCCGCACGCAAATGTTGCTTGTTCCAATCACTGCTCGCTCACAAATGTACCAATGGTCGCGCACTTCTTTTTTAAGGTTTGAACAGTAAATGAGGCTTCCAAACAGTTTAAAATGTTGTTTACATAAATAGTTCTCAGGCTCAGTGCGAATATTCTCAGGTAAGGATTTCCAAGATTCACACATCAAACACCGATTTGTCTCCATTGTTTGTGAAACTAGTCTGATGCTAAATTAATATAAGGCGCCATTATTACAAAACATTATATTGCCGGAAGATATTTTGGGACAACGTTTTCGTTCCCAATTTCGATAAATTGTCACACATTCGGCGAGCTGTCTGAAAATCCATGAGGATATTGACCAACTAAACCTAAACAGATCCGAATTGCTATCTTACCTTAAAATTTCCAACACTTTTTTTCTCGAGGGATTTTAAGCATCCCATTATGGCTTATTCAATTTTCATTAGATAATCGTTTCTTCTGATATTGTTTCTAAAAATCGTGTTTTTCTGTCTTTAACCCAATATATGAAGGAAAATATCGATTGGGAAGCCTGCCTGATAATTTTATGTTACCTTTGTTAAGTTCTCGGAGAACTTCTCTATGTTAAACTGTTGATAAATACTAGAAGGCAGAAGGCTTTTCGTGCGCTGCGATTCAAGCATTCCAAGTGTACCAATGGCCGCCTACAAAAAAATTGTCATTACTTCCACGGCAGAACCTACAAACTGTTCACTTTTCTTCACAAATTATTCATTATAAAGGTGCTCGAACTCATCACAAAAACTGAATTACTTAGCTTAGCTAACTCGCTAAGGCCAACAAAAAAATGGTATCCAGCAGAAACGAAATTCTTAAATCGATTTTTGACAAAAAAAAATCGAGATAACACCAGATTTTGACGTTTAATGCGTCACTTGGCGTCAACATTGAAATTTCTATTTTCCCGATTTCCTTTGGTGATTTTAGAAGGTAAAAAACTAAAACTTAGAGCGCTTTAAGGAACCCTTAAATCATGTTCGATGGAGCTGAAATTTCGCAAAGGTCAGTTTTATGGGCCAATCTACAAAATGTATATGGTCGGTTTTCGAAGCTCGATCGTGAAATATTTCCCAAATATCTATTTGCCACCCTAATGTAGGTAGGAACAAAAAACCCACACTGCGTGTTTCAGGATACCTTTGTCCAGACCAAAATTTTTACCCTTTTTGACAACGTTACGCGTTTAGCAAAAATAATTGTGGGTACACATTATAGAAATTATTTCGGATAATTTTAACTATAAAAAATTAAATATAACTTAAGTGCATATGTATAACACTTGTTTTCTTGCCATTTTTTTTTTTTACAAATCCAGAAAATTGTTTGCAAATCGCAACTGATTGTATACCGTTTGGCATAAAGTCACTTGTCATAAAAGTCGTTCGGCATAAAGTTGTTTGGCATAATGGCCGTATAGCATAACAGTCGTTTGACATAAAGTAAAAGGTGATGTATTTAATTTTGGCGTGTGGCATGCGGACCGGGCAGGGAATTGTCCCTAGCTTTGGGTAAACCCAGAAACACGGGGCCTCCGCAGGGCTTTGAATTAACCTAGAAACTCGTTGTAAATATATGTAGTAACTATTCAACAGTTTTTCCTGAAGATGTTTAATTTTTTTTTCTTCGACGCTGGTAACATCAAATTTTATTTACATTACATGTTGTTATTTAACAAATTATAAAATAAAAAGTGTGAAAACTTGTACGCTGTTGAGCTTTACAAAATATTGTCCTTATCAATTTTCATGTCATCCAGAAGGAGACATGCTACCAGAAAGAAAAGGAAGAGCTTTACAAACAGTTCTAGCGAGCTTCACAACAGATTTTAAGATTCGGTCAAACTAAATAGTAAGTCTCTGTACGCTCTTGTCGTCAGTATACTCATAAATTTGATGAGAAAGTCAAAAAATAAAAGAAAAATACTTCGACGTATAACATGAATGAACACCCAAATGTAAACTTAACGGTAACTGTTCTTCCCAGCTCGTTGGCTCAGCATTGTCTATTTTGTGGATGGTAGTTCACAGCGTGCACGGTATCATGTTTAAAGATCTGAAGCAAATTCTACGAAAGGAACAATGCGATGCATCCATTCTGCTTACCGCAAATGTGCCGTCGGCCAAAAAGATTGTTGTTCATGGACCAGAAGGTATAACCATCGTTAAACGATACCATATTGAAAATGAGTTCTATTTCAACTTTTCTTTCGGATAATTACAGACGAAGGGGGCATTCCTTCTCAATTCCCGGTTCAAGAAGATACGCAGTTTACCCAGTTACTGACGGAGTCGTTGGACTTCTTCGGAATCGACGAGAAGAAGTTCCACCAATACGTGCTGGTGGATTATAAATCTCAACAGATTCTGAACCCCAACTGGTATGTAAGGGATTTATATTTTTTCAAGCGGTCCCAATATCCTCAACTTCGCTTGGTGGAGATGAAACCGGAAGAAGCGTTCAACGCTTTGCAAAGGCAGGAGTTGTACAAAAAGTTTGTTGAAATAGGAAAAGTGCACCTCACTTGGGCTATTCTTAAGAACGTCGATATGGTAGTTCAGAGGGTTGTATTCTTACACGAAGAGTTGATGAAACTACCGTCATTCCCGCGGAAAGCTCTGGAAGTCGACCTCGATCTACATCAGGGCGGAGAACTGGGCAAAGAATTGCTTGGACTGGATGTACTTCACAAATTTATGTGGGTTCGGCTGATAGCGAGAATGTTCGAAGCAATGGCTGGGAATTTCGCATACTCGGCAGATATTCAGTTATTTTTAAATGTGCTCTCTGGAGCTGCCCTTCTTCACTCCGAAGATTCGTGCATCATGCGCTACGTCACTGCTACCTTTATCAACGCGGCATTTAATTTCAAGAATATCTTTTCAACCAACGGATATTTTATGATCATGCCGACCTTACTTCAGGTGTATTCCTTACACCAGACCAACAAACTAGTGACAACTACCATCGAGTACGCAGTCAAACAGTTCTACCTCTTGAATAGGAAACCCTTTATTCTGCAAATGTTTGGCTCTGTGTCGGCCATTCTGGATACCGATGAAGATGGAGCCTACGGTGAGGCTCACAAGGTGCAGTCGAGTTGCCTTTTCAATTTGCTGCTAAGTTTGGAGACACCATCTCCGGATCCACTGAATATTGCTGAGCTGGTTAAAGAATCAAAGCCGCTAAAAGCGATCGATTTTTGCTATCACGACGAAGATGAAATGGTCACGGTACTAGATTGTATAACCCTGTGTGTTATGGTCGTTTCCTATTCAGCTGAAAGCACCCGTGGGTACCAGATGTTGGTAAGAGCATGCACGAATAGTGTTCCAAAATCATAACGGTTGAGATTCTTGTTTTACAGATAATTCTCGAAGCGATTTTACCATGTTACATTCAGCAAATACAGCTACCTAGCTATATACCGTTGGAAGGAAAATGTGAACGTGACATCATCCTACAGCTGGCTGTTGCCATCAGAACCATGGTTCACAATTGCGAAGGCCTATCCAAGTAAGTAAATAACAACAGGTATCTGTTGCTCGAGGGATATGCCAATAACAAATCTGGTAAGTTGACATAAATTTACTCGTTTTTCAGGAGCTACAATGGGCCATTTCGAAACAGTCCGGAGCACAAGGGCTCTAGCCAGAGAAATTGTTCCCGCGGCCCTCCCTGTTCACCGGGTCTGGATTTCGAGGAGGAATCCCACTCAAAATACGTCAGCGATATAAGTCGAACCAAAATTTTGAACGAATCCGTGGAAGACTCGGAAACCATCCGAGCGGAGTATCGTAGGCCACGTGATGTGCTACTTTCAGTCGTAGGAGAGTTTATTACCCGATCAACAACACGACTGAACGAACTATCTCGCAAGCAAGGTGCTGAAAACAAGTCCGTCGAGCTGTTCGATGTCAAATGTCACGTTCGACTGGCAGAAATCGCACATTCGTTGCTTAAAGTATCACCTTATGATCCAGAATCGATGGCTTGTCGAGGATTACAGAGATACATGCAATGCATATTCCCCCGGGCTGAATGGGCCGATGATCATGGAATGAAACCCACGCTAGTAACCATCCTGAGACGTTTAGATAAAGTTTTTCTTAAGATTTCCAAGAAAACTTCTATCCGGGTAAGTTTAGCCGTTTTTTGTAGATTGTATTTTTCGATAGTACCTATCAATTATAATTATATTTTTAAGCGTAACACTGATTGGGAAGCTGCCGCCGGCTTGCTAAAGGGCGTATATGAATCTATAATCAGATATCCCCACGTACTTCATTGGCGCGAAATGAAATCACTTCTGACAACGGTACAGAACCTAATTGTAAATGAACCTAGCAACTTCCCAGAGGGTGTTTCAAGTGCCGGGGCTGCTTTGATGTCAAAAAGTCCACCGCCATTTTTCTGCTCGCAAGTCGTGCGACTTGTAGCATTGCAAGTGGTTAGCCCGGCCGATTCCTTATCGTTTGGATTGGAACAAATTTGTGGCGGAAGTGCAGAGTTCCCTACGCAGGAAAAAGCGGAACGTTTTCTAATGCATCTTCTGATGCCGCTCTGTTTGAAAGTGTGCAGTGGCCGGAATATTTTGGATATAGGAGAATTAAAACAATCGGACATTTCGTTCCTAGTGACAGCTGTTTTAAATGCTATGAGTCCGGTAGCTGGACGCACGGCTCAATCGGGAATGCAGAGTAACAGAACTGTCGGAGATATTCGAGCTGGTTCGTTGACTTTTACGGGTAGTCGTGATGCTAAACGACCAGCTAAGATATCAAATTCACTCTACCAGGCGACATTCTTAGCCCTGAGAGTTTTATGCATTTGTTTCGAATCACGATTGTCCAACGATTGGCCGAGGATTGTACGGGTGATGCGAGATTTAGGACGCAGGAATGAGGCTGCTCCGGAGCTGTGGAGTTTTCTGGAATTCGTGGTTACCCAGAGAACCCCACTTTACATAGTTTTGATGCCATTCATTTTACATAAGGTAATTTGTGAGAAAATGTTGCTTAAATAAAGCTAAGTGAATAAACAAGTTTTTTTTTCCAGATTTCACAACCACCTATTGGTGATCATGAGAGGCATATGCAATTTTTGATTCGGGAACGAATGCGAGGAATGCCGCCGCCTGGTGGTGTCAAATCGAGGGGAGCCATTCTACTAGAACTGGCACGAGAGATCCGGGATCTTCGGGAAGAGTTGGAAGAAAAGCGCTACGGTATGCTGAACTTTTATTTAAAGATTTAAGGTTGAATGAAGATATGTGATTCTACCATCAACGCTTTTTTTTAGATCGCGACCCTCCACCACCAGAAGCTCCTCGAAGGGAAGTTTCAAATGTCCCTCTGCCACAGGAACCTCCGAAACATCAACAAAGGCCGTCACTGATTTCGATGTTCACTGGTGGTCCTCAAGTGCCCAGTTTCTCTTCCTTCCAGCAGGACTCACGCAGTGGCACGGGAGTTTGCACACCTAGCGATACACTATCACAACACACGCTTCATGCACCACGGGGAGAATCGCTATCCAGTTCAACTACTACTACTAACAAAGAAATTTTAATGGCCGACAATCAGAGCAGCGATGGGATAACGCTAACACCGGGTATTGTACCCGAGGGTTGCCTTATCCGGCAAGGCCCCTTATCGGCTATTTTAGCAGAAAGCGGTGGTATGCCGCATCTTACACACTCGATTTCCATGCAGCCTTCATGTAAGATTCAACCGCCAAAGCTAAGGTTTGTTTCCTCTGTTGAGTTCAAGACATCATCTGGCGAAACGTCGACAACGCCACTCTCGCCGGACAGCCTAGCAGATGATAGTTCAGGTGAGAATCAGAAGCACCGACTCCAACGATCCCGAGCGCAGAGCAGAAAAACTTTCCGATGTCGCCGAGGGGCCTCAACGAGACCAAACAATCACGGTGGATCAGAAGCGATTCAATCCCCGTCAATCGCTTCGGTCACTCTTCCACCGCTTAATATTAGCAGCGGCGGGGGAGGATCGATCGGTGGCGGAGTGCTCCCCGGAGAACCTCATGAGCTGATCAACAAGAATATCGTCGCCATTGGGGACCTTTCCTGGGATTCGGTGTCTCAAACGTCATCCACTTCGGGATACCGCGATAACAACAGTTTGCAGACGGGATTACTCTCACCAGACGGCTCACTAACGGGGGCCGCTCTGGGAGGAAGATCCTCTTCGCAGCATTCACTGTTGATGCTTTTTGAAACGCAGGACGAAGATACGTTAATTTAGAAAAACAAAATATGCGCTTTCGAAAAAGATACTTGTCCCCGCGGGGTTCCAACAGTTTTTAAACCGTTTTAAAGCAAATGATTTTTAAATAAATAAATGTAAAACAACATTAGGTTAGCTGTTATCATCAAAGTGTGGAACCAGCAACGGACTGGGTTAGGCGTGTTTAGGAACGGATTGAAATTGTAAACACAAATTTATCATGTTTAACTGTTAGTGTCGTTGAAGCTTTCAATGTGAAAGAACCTATAAGTGATGTTTAAGTTAACACAACAAGAATGCATTTTAACAACCAATACACAAAAATATTTTAAGAAAAATGCAATGCATTTGAAATGAATAAAGGCATTTTAAAACAACATACTAACAGTATGTTAGCGCACAAAATATGTAAGAATGAAACTAATCAGTATTCACAACACTATTATAAACCCCGCAAATTGAGTGTTGCCAAAAAACGAAAAATATTTGAACCATCGATAAGACAAAATACAAAATACTTAAGTCCAATTTATGAACCGACAAAATCAAATAGGAATCTTGAAAAGAAATCCCACGTGACAATGAGTAACGGCGACATCTCTTTATTAAAGCTGCGGAAACAATATTTTAGTGTAGGTACATTTGTATACTTTGGTCACTACTCACTCAAACTATTTTATTTATTAATGTTTTGAGACGATAGTATTTATTGATTCATAAAGATGCTCTATATAGAATCAAATTGTAGAAACCAACGGTATTTATAAACATTTGTGATGCATTGTACCCACATTATATTACAGTTAACTGTTGTTACAGCGTGTTAGGATTGTTGTGAGCCCATGTTTTAGGTCCCAGTTTTTTATACCACCACGAACTGCAAATACATGAGTCTAGGGATGGATATTTATATAGGTTTTGAAACTATCCTAATTTTTTGTTGGTAGGAAAAACGATATTTATACATCTATTTGAACACAATGACTTTAAGTAAGCTAGGAAACAAAACAAAAACGAAACATGATGTTAGCCATTATGCGAAGAAAAATGTAACTACCCATACAAAAAAAGTGCACGGAAACACCGTTATGCAAACTAATAAAATTGAACGTTAACAATGCCAAATGTAGGAAAATAAAATCATGGATTTAGTCTAAGATGATGTATTAAACAGTGTTAACCAGTAACATAAACACAAGGTATGTTGCCAAAATAAACAAAGCATCGAAAAAATAGTCACTACTAGCTTAGAATATTTGGTAATGAAAGTAAGTTCAGAAAAAGTTAATTGCCTGATTACTGTGGAAGTGAAGTCCATCCTTTTTTTACAATCAGAAGTAAAGTATTGTGCATTAAATTTTCTGATTTGAAAATTTTTATTTAAGACCTGGAACTCCAATCCAATGACGAACCGATAAAGTAGAGTTCCAAAAATAGAAAATGAGTGTTGGCTGCGTCCTGAATAACTATTCAATACGCGATGGAAAAGCATTTTCAAAGTTTGCTTTTTTAAGCCTGGTTTAGGGGGTCGGGAAGTCGTCTATGGCCGGACAACATAGATTTTTCGAAAACACAATATCCTAATAATGTTTTAACACCATGAAAACAAAGTAAATAGTAGCCTGATGCCTGATATGGTGTTAGAAATATGGTAATTCAATCTGAAAAGGTAAACCAATGATAGGCATCTTAAGCTTTTGCCTAGTAGTACGGACGGAGAGGATTGCCTGAACTTTGCATTTGTATTGTGGTCAGTTTTTGCGGCTTGTAAAATTTGAACTGCACATGAACGACATCGTTGATTGGTTATCTTTCGACTACAGAAGATATGAGATAACAAAAGGGAAATTCAAACGAAATATTAGGAAAATAAAAAAATGCGATTTGTCTATGACCGGACAAGAAAATATTCAAAATTATAGATGATTTCAACTTGAAACTTTCAATTTTTCATCTCTATAGCACCCTCAAATGGTTAGCAGAAGATAAGGATTTAATAACGAAACTATTTTGGTCCTCTGAGAAACTTTAGATTTTGCTGTCCGGTCATAGAGAATTTTTCTCTAGTTTTTTCGAAACAAATGTTCCATTCTGGGTTGTCAAAAAAACTTTGATGACTGGCTTCATAGAACGTTCAGTATTGAAAAACACATACTCACAAGATCTGCGCCAGTAATTTCAGTCATTTTGCTACGTTTTTGTGCCATTTGTGACAACTTTGCTGGAGTAGTTCGTAGTGTCCGGCCATTGGCAACACTTTTGGAAATGAGCGAAAACTAACATGAAATGATTTCTCTTACCACATGAATATGTAGTAAATTATTTTTTTTCTAATATAGTTTAGTGATCATAATATTGATACTCTTCATATCAGTAGAGGAACCAATATTTACAAAAATCTATTTTTGAAGTTATTGCTTAAAAACCTTAAGTGTCCGGTAGTAGACAACTTCCCCCTACACTTTTCGTGAAAATCAACGTGAAAAAATCTTATTTTGTCAATATCTCAAAAAACGCGACACTAGTTCAGTGTGTGAAAATCAATCTGGCATTTGTTTTTTAAAACCTTCAAGAACTGCTTTTGTTCCAATCCTCCCGATTTTCACCGCGGAATTTTCATTATGACGGGGAAATGGAATAAACACAGTTCGATGAGGTGGTCTTAAACAATAAGACCAGTTGGATTTTCATATTTCAACCATTTCCCATCGCTTCCACCATTTTGTAAAGTATGATTTTTCACGAGAAGTGTAAATGGGCCCAAGAAGAACGCAAGGATTATTTTCCAATAAGATATTTATAAGATCGTAAAACCGTGAGATTGTCAGTGAAAAATAAGTTTCGAGTTCCTTGGCATTTTCGAATTGTAATTTTATTTCAAATCACAAAGATCATAATCAAATGTTATTTGATTACATAATCAGCAGTATTTCCCTTAGAACTAAAACTAAAAATATTAAAGGAAAATAAATTATGAAACCTTTAAAAAAAACTCAAGGTTATAGTAGCAGTTAACCTTGAAATGAAATTGAATGATATTCCAGGTGAAAAAAATGTTTTAAATTATATGAACACAACAGCAAAACTTTATCGCAAGCGGCACAATAATCCCTTTTAGAAAAAAAAATCGTAATAATAGTCTGATCTAAATGTGATAGAAAGCAAACATAAAACCCAGCAAAACATAATTAAAATTGTTGATGTTAATTATACGTTAGATGAATATGGTCGACAACGTAAATCTTAAAAGAACAGTACTGAAGAAAACGATACACGCAAATATATAACCGTTCCCAAAAAAAAACTTGCTTAACGGCAACATGCTTCCCCATATTTCAATGAATGATCAAAGTTGTAGCTGAAAGATATGGCATAAATGTTTGTGGTTGTACGATGATATTTCCATTTTCTGATGACAATCTTCGTGTAAGCTAATAAATATCAATTTTATGGGATGTCACGGGAACAAAATAAGGCTTTCGTTTTTGTCCGTTCAATTCGCACCAAAATATCCAGATATGTTCAAAACTGTATTCAAAATTCATTATTTCTACTCTTAGAATGCTCACCTGTTTTTTTTTTCGGATGCTGACTACGCAGTGCTAGTACTCGATGAGGTCGAGATCATTCCCATGAGCGGACTGATTTTATTCAAACTTTTGGCCCGGAACTCTTTTATCTTCTTACGCCATTCGAGCCATTTGCTGACATCCGGATTGTCGGGATTACCTCTATCTTCTAGCTGTTGGTAGTAGGCTTCGCGAAGAATTTTAAATGCTTGCTGATTGCGGTAGGGCAGCTGCGTAACAGGATCGAAGTATCGGGCCGGTAGTCTCGTGATGGCACAAATCTGACTCCGGTGTTCACGTTTAGGAATCTTGGGAAAGTACGCGCCAAACAAAGTTTCGTCGATGTCGTTCTCAAAAGTGATGAAAGTTCTCTCACATCGACCACCCCGAACGTCTGTTTTAGAGCCCCTTTTGCTCTTTTTTGTTGGCAGTTTTTCACGGGGTCTGTAGAAAATATAACAAAATGTAAATAATTTCCTACAACAACTGGAATATTAAATTAGAAACTAACGTTTTCTCTTTGTCCTCCCCTTCCTCAGCCTCCATTTTGAATGGCGAAGACATTGATTCAGACGATGTATTAATAGCACTACTGCTCTTAGCGGGTTGGAATTCTTCTGCCAGTGGCATGGTCAATGATTGATATCGTATAATAGGACCCACGAAAACTCGCTTCGTTGGACGATGCTTTTTTTTCTCAAGCTCCATTCGTCGAAATTTTTCTACAATAACCAGTTGTGATTTGGAAGATTAATGAATTCATTTCAAAAGTTCATAATGAAGAAAAAAATTATGGTATTGCTAGTATTTGAAAGAATTTTTAGATTTATCAAGACTTCTTACAAAAAGAAAAAAAGTGTCCAATAAAAGAGAATAACGCATATAGATATACTTAACTTACCCAAAGATTTGAGATTTTGTTTCTCGGTGATTTCCGCTTCCTCCAGCAGTTCTTCCTGGGTGGGAATGTACTCCTCCACTTTAACAATCTTGGGTTTGCGTTTATCGGCTTCAATCCGTTGTTTAAGACGGTTTTGTGTGGCAGCAGTTTTGGCTGCAGTGGACTTCCGAAATGACTTTCGTCCGGAATCGAGTACCGTGTACGAAGCTAGACTACCCCTATCGCGTTTCTTGGGAGATTTTTGACGAGGTTCCGCCTTGGGTTTTGCCGTTTTGGCGGTGATTTTAGGCTTTCTGGTTACCGGTTCCTTATAAGCTTTAGTGACCAATTTCTTCCGCCTCTTCGGTGCTTGTTCCTCCTGGTCGGAAACTGGCTCGTCATTTTCGTCGATACTAAAGTCGGAATCCACTACATCTTCCTCATCGTCGTTTTTTTGACTAATTACATAAAACCAAAAAAATCAATGTGAACATTATAAATATTTTTCAACACCCAGTTCTTACATGTAATCTCGATCATCAGCAGTTTCACTAAATCCTCCGTAAGAAGTTTTGTAAAAATCGTCCTCTTCCTCTTCATCTAATAATTTTGATATACGATT